>NW_008334861.1:1799656-1818678 GCF_000622305.1 Nannospalax galili | reverse complement strand
TGCTTTCATGCTTTATAGCATCCATGACTAGGGGAGGAGCAGAGTGAGTAGTGTAGACACATAGCATATGTCAGTCACTATGGTGGTTGATATTCTTATTTCATATAAGATAGTGAAAGGTCACCTGCTGGCAAGTGGCTGGGAAGATGGCTCCGTGGGTCTTCACCTTTATTCCTTTAGCCCATTTTCTGTTGCTATAATAACAAAGTACTTGGTACCGGGTAATGTATAAAGAAAAAAAGCTGGTTATTTGTCACAGTTCTGGAGGATGGGAAGTCCCAGAGTGTGGCACCAGCATCTGGTGAGGACCCTCTTGCAGCCTTAACCAGTGGTATAAAAGCAAAAGGGTGCATAGGAAAGAGGACATGAGGAGCAGTCTCACTTTATCTCAACCCAGCCTGTGAAGAATGACCCCATTGTTGTGTGAAAGCATTCTTTTCTCCTAATGACATAGGCCCAACTCCAGCATGACCACAATGATAATTATATTTCAACATGAGTTTCAAAGTAGCAAACTGAATTCGGACCTTAGCACCAAAGCCTGCTTATGTTTTCATCACCTGCTGACATTACCAAGCAGTGCATAGCATTTCCTTGATCTGCAACCCGTATTCTCTTTTAGTTTAGACCTTGTTAAACTGTAATAATGAGATGTAGCATTTCACTATAGGCTCTTGAAATAAATAGCACTGGTATTAAACTTTCTTGGCATTTCTCACGTTCTTTGAATCCCCCTGTTTTATGGGAGTGTAGTTTGATTAAATTGTTATTTCCTTTGCTGCTTAGATATGAAGTGTCAGATTGTCTGCTGTGCTAGGGTGCTTTTGTCTACAGATGCTTTTCTGAGCCTCCCATCCTCACAGTGGCCTTTCAAATGACTGACAGCATTTCTTTCTGCAGTTTCCTGGAGGACAGCACATGGCATGCATTCCACACTGGAATAAATACATTCTCTTTTCAGGATTATTTTGCACTTTTCTTTTCATGTCATCCAGTCTTCTGAAACCTTACTTTGAATTTACCTTCTGTGGTTAACACATTCAGATAAAGGTAAGATTTAGGCAATTCCAGGGCTGGGGAGATGGCTCAGTGAATAGGAACACTTGCTGCACAAGCATGAGGACCCTTTTTATCCCTTGCACCCATGTTAAAAATTCATACCTGGGGGACTGGAGAGATGGCTCAGTGGTTAAAAGCACTGGCTGCTCTTCCAGAGGATCTGGGTTCAGTTCTTAGCACCCACAGGATGGCCTATAACCATCTGTAACTCTAGTTCCAAGGAATTGGACTCCCCCTTCTGGTCTCTGGAGACATTTTGTCCACACTTAGCGTACTTACATACATGCAGACAAAACACTCATACACATAAAGTAATATAGAGATTAGAAATGCATGTGAAAACGTCTCAATGTCAATTGCTTTGGAATGAATTCTTCTGTATGAAAAAAATAAATAAAAAAAATAATGATTAAAAAACAATAAAAAAAAAATTGCCTGTGCCAACTATATTCAAGTCATCATGGCGGGGAATTGGGAAAAGTTTTCAATTAGCAATAATTGTGCCTCGGATAAACCTCATTGGCTATGATACTGCCATTGTGCAAAGCTACAGATTATATTTTTAACAAAATCATAGAGAAGAGATTTTTAAAAATCTAATGAAAAAGACACTTATATAGATACAAGAGGCACACAGAACACCAAAAAGAACCAGAAACGAAACTCTCCACGTCCTATAATAGTAAAAACACTAAATTTAAAGAAGAAAGAAAAGATATTGAAAGCTATGATAGAGAAACATCACGTCACATACAAAGGCAGGGCCCTAACAACTGACTTTTAAGTGGAGGCTATGAATGTCAGAAGACCTTGGACCCATGTCTTACAAGTGAAAAAAGAACACAGATGCCTTTCCACACCACTATACCCAGCAAAACTACCAGTTGTAATCAAAGGAGGAAAGAAAGCTTTCCATGATAAAATAGACTTAGAGTTTATGTCCATGAAGCCAGCTCTACAGAGAATACTTCATGGAATACTTTGGTCCTAAGAGATTAAGCAGTCTTAATAGGGCAAAAAGAAGAAATAAATAATTCCAGAACCATTAATCAAAAGAGGTATAAGAAAATAATACTACAATATGCACATCGAAGGAATTAATAAACATTTTTCAGTTATAAGTCTCAATATTAATGGTGTCTATACCCCAATAAAAAGACACATATTAACTGATAGGATTAGAAAAGAGGATCCATTGATTTGCTGCTTCCAAGAAACATACCTCACCAAGCAATTAAAACTAAGAAACAAGCAGGTGTGGCTGTTCTAATATCTGACAAAACAGACTTCAAACTAAAACTACTCAGAAGAGATGGGGAAGGTTACTTCACACTCATTAAAGGAAAAATATCCAAGAGGATATTACAATTCTAAGCATAGAGTCACCAAATACAGTGGCAAAACAATTTCATAAAAGCTACTCTATTAGATCTAAAAAATCACACATTGATTCAAACACAGTGATAGTGGGTGATTTCAATAACCCACTATCTTCAATAGACAGGTAATCCCCACAAAAACTAAAGAGAGAAATCCTAGAGTTAAATGAAATCATAAATCAAATGGATATAACAGACATATAGAGAACATTCCACCCAAACACCAAAGAATATACTTTATTCTCAGCAGCCCAGGAACTTTCTACAAAATTGAACACATAGTAGGATACAAAGCAAGTCTCCACAAATTTAGGAAAATTGAAAGAGCACCCCTGATTTCAAATTATGCCATCGAACTATAGTAGTAGAAACAGCTTTCACTGGCGTAAAAATAAACACATTGATCAATGGAATAAAAATGAGGACCCAGATTTAATTTCACAACTTCCAGTCACCTGCCTTCGACAAAGGTGTCCAAACAGCACATCGGGCAAAGGAAAGAATTTTTAACAAATGGTGCTGGTCAAACTAGATAGCTCCATGTAAAATAATGAAAGTCGATTCCAATCTCTTACCTCCACAAGTCTCAACTCTAAATGGACTAAGGACATACATGAACATCATAAAAACCAGATATGCTGAATCTGATAGGAGAGAAAGAAGGGACTATCCTAAAGCTTACAAGCATAGGAAATTACTTTTTGATCAGTACACTGATAGCACAGACTTTAGAACCAACAATTGATAGCCTCATGAAACTAAAAGCCTTCTGTACTTCAAAGGATGCCATCTTTCATGGGACAAGGCAACCTACAAAGTGGGAAAAAATCTTTACCAGCTATATCTCTGACAGAGGGATATTATCTAGAATATACAAAGAAATAAAAATATAGAAAAACTAAACATAATCAAACAAGCCAATTAAAAATTGGAAAGATATGCCTTTAATCCCAGCACTCAGGAGGCAGAGACAGGTGGATATCTGTGAGTTCAAGGCCAGCCTGGTCTACATGGTGAGTTCCAGGAGAGCTGGGGATACAGGGAGATCCTGTCTCAAAAAGACCAAAAGAAAAAAAAAAAGAAAAAGAAAACAAAAATTAGAGCAAGGGACTAAACACAGGCTTCTCAAATAATGAAAGACAAATTAAAACTCCTTCGAGAATTTTATCTTATCCCACTCAGAATGGCTAAGATCCAATAAATGAACAATGTAAAATGCTGGTGAGGATGTGAGTGGGAATGCAGACTGGTTGTAGCCACTATGGAAATCATTGCGGATATTCCTCAAAATTCTGGAAGTATATCTGTCATGTGATCCAGTGACATCACTCTTGTACTGTTGGGGGACCCTGCTGCTAAGGTTGTAGTCCACCATGTCCGGATAGCTCTAAGGAGCTTGGCACTGTATGGAGGACTCCTTTCTCACTGGGGGTTTCCTGCTTTCTGCCTGACCTTATCTGGAAAGTGCCTCTAAGCACTTATTTAGAACATGACCTTGCGCATAGTTACCTGCAATAAACTGCCCCTAGGTTTTTTCTATATGATAATTAGGCATTGCCTTATAGCCAGATGATAGGCTCCCCCTATCACATGTAAACAAAGCATACTATGGTCACCTATCAGCTGAAGCTTTGGACACTGCCTCCACCCTATATTTTTCCCTGACCCCCACTGAATAAATGAGCTGTATCACTGAAACTGACTCCTGGAAGGTCTTTTCCATCGTGCTCACTGGCTGTCCTGACCCCGTTAGTCACCTCTGCTCCCTTTGTTCTCGTGGGTCGGTGGCCAACGGCCCATTATGGGAGGGAGAGACCCACATTGTACATATACATCCTGCTACAGAAATACCTGTTCATTCATATGCATTGGTGCCCTATGTATGATAGCAAAGAAATGGAAACAACCTAGATGCTCATCAACTAATGAATGAATAATGAAAGCATTGTACATTTACACAGTTCCTAAGGAAAAGAAAATTATGAAATTTGCAGGTAAATAGATGGAACTGTAAATGCTACTCCTGACTTGGACAATGTTGCATTACTAAGGTACATTATTGTTGTACCTGAATGAAGAATCAGCCTGACTCTTGGCATTTACGACCTAGAATAGGCCCGAACTCTTCCTTCAGATCTTTTATGCCTAAAAATGCCTCATACATACAATGTCAGGCATACTTCTCAATTCTCACTGCTTCTAGTGAGGATATGAAATAGAAATGCTGCTTTCAGCATGGTGATAAGGTTATTCAAGCAGTTCTACATTCATTCACTCTCTTGAGTGGAGGCCAAAGTGGGGTCACAAGGGATCAAGTTCATATGTCCATGACATGAGCACACAGCTCAGTGAGCTTGTTTGCATTATAAAAACTAATTTTTGGTGCAAGGCTAAACAAAAGTCATTAGTACAGCTTCTGTCCATATTTTAAGTCATTTCTACAAGGTAACCTAGAACCAGAAAGATGAACATCACATGTTCTTTATTATAAGTAGATTTAGTTTTCAATTTTTAAGTAGGTATGTTTCAAGTGTAAAATGCTTAGAGATTAGGAAACTAATAGGCCATGGGAGGTGGTTCATGGGAGGGGAGATAAATTGCAATGACATAAATGGAAAGGGTGTGATGGATAAGAGGAGGGATAACTAACACTGAAGGCTTTTTGAAAGAGCCATATGGAAACCTACTATAGAAGCTTTTTCAATATATACATATAGAATATAAAAGAGTTTAAATGTAGGTACCCTATAACAGGAGTTCAATGGCCCTACTAGACACCACTGGCTAGCAAACAAAAAGCTAGGAATGAATTCCCTCTTTTGGAGTTATTGACCAAAGGGATCCCATAGACCCCAAACCATACTAGCTATTGCCATTACAATTGGTTAACCTCCAGAACTTGATGATAAGATGCTATTGTTAAAGATACTACATGTATGAGTTTCAGAACAAACAAGGAGAAATCAAGCTGGTAATTACCTTGAAGTTACTTCTTTGCTGGCTAGACTTCATAGTTCTACAGAGGTACTATGCATATTACTGACAGAGAAAGGTAATCAACAACCTTGTGCCCCCTGAAAACCCTGCGAACTATAATAACAAATGCCCATCAGTGAAATAATCACATGCATATTATGGGAGTAATCACTCACCTTCTAACGATTTAAGGCCCACTTCATAAGATGGAGTCCATACCTGCTACTATCATCAGGGCCGAGAAGCTGTAGCTAGACAGTGCACAGGCCATAGAGTACAACCTACTGCTATCATTTTGCTAAATATTCACACTATTAAACCAACTCATAGTGTCTTATTGTTATACCCATTAGCTTGTCTCTCAGCTCACACTAGAGAAAGTTTTTCTTTTTTTAATGTTTTAACTGACTTTTCACAATTTTCATATAATATAATTTGATGAGGTATTTAGACCCCTCCCCTATATGCATTGTCCCTTATTGTCCCACCCAATTTAACATACTCAACTGTATATACATATGTATATTATATATATAAAATAAGGCTTATAGATTTTAATTTGTGTCCTCAAATGTCTTTCATTGTGGATCCATCCAGTGGAGCCTGGTTAACTTACCAAAAGTCCCATCTTTGAAAGAAGCTGTCTTTACTCCTCCCAACAGCTGTCAGTTTTTTTGACATTTCTTTTTTTGACATTTTTGTGAAATATTCTTTCAGTGGCTGAATATATTGAGGCAATACAATATGAATTAACTTCATTTAAACATTATATAGTATATACATATTTCAAAATATGTTGTCAATCATTAATACATACAAGTGTGAGCCTGTGACAGCAGTAGCTTTGAGCTCCTGGCTCATATTGGCTCAACTAAACAACAGCCCAAAGGGGAAGTGAGAAATAGGTGGCTGGCCAGCACTACATTGAGAACTATCTGACACTGGTCTGACATTTCATATTTACTTCCTCATATCTATGTTAGGATTTTATCTGGTTTGACCTTACATAGGACTTGTGCATGCTGTCACCATTGCTGTGAGTTCATATGAGTAACTGATTAGTTGTCTGGAAAATTCCTCTTCCTGGTGGTTATCCATCACCTCAGGTTCTTACAATCTTTTCACCCCACCCCTGTTTTGCAACAATCCATGAGATTTTGGAGGAAGAAGTTTGATATTGGTGTCCTATTCAGGGATAAACACTGTATAGCCTCTTGTTCTCTGTAGATTGGCCAGTTGTTGGTTTCTATATTAATCACCATCTGCTGCATAAAGAAACTTCTCTGGTGAGAATTGATGGATGCATTAATCTATGGGTATAACAAGTCATTGGGTGTTAGCTTAACATAACTTTTTAGCTCTCCTCTATGTTCTATGACTGTCTAGCCTTAGGTTTCTAAGACTGATATCAATGGCAAGTATGGGCTCCATCCTAGGAAGCTGACTTTAAATAAAATTAAAGAGTGGCTGGTTACTCCCATAATATTCATGCTGCAATAGAACCACTGGGTATATCTTGCTAGTCCAGGTGTTATTATAGTTCACAAGATTCACAACTGGGTAGGGTTGATGATTATTTTTTCCTCCTAGTAGAGTGCAAAGCACTGGATGCTAGCCAGTAGAGATGAAGCTCTAAAGTTAGCAAGAGTTTGATTTCTCCTTGTTTGTTCTATAGTCCATGTATGTAGTGCCTTCATCAATAATGTCTTTCCCTCCAGTTCTGGTGAGTAACCACGAGCAAGGGCAATGATCAGTTGTGTTTAAGGGTCTACAGGACCCCTGGTCAACAGCTTCTAAAAAGGGAGTCCATTCCTGATATTGCAGTTTATTTCTTTATTAGCCTATAATGTCTAGAAGAGACAATGTCCCCCTGTTATAAGGTAACTCCTTTTCATCTCTATTTATAATGTATAATGTATATGTATATAGTTTAAGTTTCAGTAGTGGTAGGGTTCCAAATGGCTTTTTCTAGAGGCCTTTAGTGTTACATATCCCTTCACATGCTTCTTACTGTGCCTTGCCCTCCCATTCCGCACTTTGTTGAACCCTTCCTATGAGACTTTTTTCCTGCAACAGATGGTGACTAACACACGGACTCACAAGTGATCAACATGCAGAGAATAAGAGACTGTGGAATGTTCATCCTCTCCTCTTAAGGCTTAGGGATCATTGTAAAAGATGGGGTAGAAAGAGAGTCTGTGAGAGTACTGTGTAGTTGCACATATGAATGCATAGCACTTATGAGAACATGCACAAGACCTGTGCAAACCCAAACCAGAGAGTTGGGCAGGAATCCCCAGCCCTAGACGAGGATCTATTGGCAATCAGATGCTGGGAACGTAAGGTCAGTCTTTCCTACTGGTGTGCTGCCTGGTAGGTTGATGAAACTCTTAGGGATACACACATACCCCAAAACACGGGAAATGCAGATTAGCTTTGATAGGCCCTTTACATTTAATTAGAGACAAATAATAATAGAGGACATGAAGTTGCGGTGGTGGGGTGGTGGGGGTAGAGAGGAGGGTGGGGTCTGAATCGGATAAAAATTAATGGTATTACTTATTGAATCAATAAAAATATTTTTAATTTATAGGGGTTAGATAACTTTCTAACTCATTTTATAAAGCCAGAAAAACTTAAAGACAAAAATCTCATGCGTATGTATATAACAATCCTCAGGAGACTATTAGCAAACTGAACCTATAAATAAATAGAAATAATAATGTATCATGCCCAGTAGAGTTTATACGATGAATGCAAGATTGATTTAATATTCAAAAATCCGTCTTTGTATATGATTACCCTAAAAGCATAAAGAAAAAATATCATATGATTATTCATGTATTACTATAAAATGTATCTGATGAAAGTCAGTACTCTTGAAACTGGAGAGATGGCTCATTGAGTAAGAGTGATTTTTGCTCTTGCAGAGTTCAGTTCCCAGCACCCACTTTGGGGTCTCACAACTGACTTTAACTCCAGTGCCATGGGCACTGTTCTGCCTCTCTGGGTACCTGTTTCCCTCTGTCTACACACACACACACACACACACACACACACACACACACATGTACACATGTAAATAAAAGAATTCTTTTATAAAATCACTTTTTCACTATTAAAACTTTTGGGAAAACAGGATATTGACATCCTTATCCTAATCAAGCACAAGGATGTTTGCCCCTAAGATCAGGACCAAGTCAAGGACAGTCACATACACAGCTTCCAATAAACATTTTACAAACAGTAGAAAGTAACAATATTTCCTATTGTTATTTAGTGGGACTGAGTAGTAGTGTGATTAAATATGCTTTTATGTGCTATATAGGGTGTATGTACAAATTTTGATTCTTAAACTTCCATAAAAGTTAATTCTGAAATAAAATCAATAACATTTTATTAATAAAGTTTGAATTTCTTTAAAAAATACAGAAGAAAGAAACAGAAGAAATGCAAGGTATAAATGATTAGAAAGAAAATGGAAAAATGTCTTTATTTACAGACAGCCCTCTATAAAGAACATTCGAAGGGATATCACTTATACTTGCAGCAAAACCTACCAGAATTTATAAACGAATATAATAAAATGGCAAAATACAATGTCAATATGCAAATTGCAATTATATTTATAAGTACTAGGAGAAAAACGTTGGAAATAAATATCTTTAACATGAATTTAAAAATAAAAATTACCTAGGAGTTAATGTAACAAAAGTTACAGCAAGAGTCCACACTAAAAGTACTGATAGAAATTTAAGGTTGGAAAAACGGCCAGGCATATTAGTTCATTCCTGTCATCTCAGCACATGGGAGGCTGAGACTGGAGGATTGTCATGAGTACCATGCTAGCTTAAGCTACATGACGAGACCCTGTCCCCCAAACCAGACAAACATCCAGAAGATTGCTTTCTATAACACCGCTCTCCGTTTTCTGGCTCTTCAGCAAGACTTGGAGAATGCCAAGAGACAATGTTTGGGAGGGTTAATATAATTTCAGTGCATTCTCTAAATGGACATAATTGCCAAAAATAAAGTTTGTAACAGAGACAAACTAAAAGTTTATATGCATTGATATGCATTGCTAGAAACATAATTTTCCTGGATTGACATGTACACTGCTGAGATGCCATTAACTGCAATTAATGTCCACACTTCATATAATTCCTTTGAAAATTCTTGGTTTTCTTTTTGTAACAGAAATTGATCAGTTGACTCCAAAATATTTGTGTAAGCAAGAACTGCAATGTTTAAAATCATTTTGCAAATACAGCATGGAATGAAGGGTTTCATCCACTACTTGAATTCAAGATTTAGAATAACATTGAAGTAAGGTAATGGTGTAAGAAGCTTATAAACAACAAACATTTATTTCTCACAAGGATCTTGAAGTCCAAAGTCATGGAACTGGCAGTTTTACTGAATTTGGAAGGACCTACTCCTCATAGAATGCACCTTCATGCTTCATTCTGGCAAGACAACTCTGGAGTCTCTTTTATGGGGCATTAATCTAATTCACGATCAGCTCCCATATATCCTACCTCCTAATGCCATCATTTCATATGAGGAATAGACACAAAAGTTACTAGCAATAAAGGAAGAAAGATAATAATTTTGCTGATCTAAATTAAAACCAGGTTTCAAAATCTACAATAAACCTACATTGATCCACAGAATCTAGAAACTTCATAAGGATTAACACAGAGATCAATGGAATGCAATTGAGAGTCCAAAAACAGTCATTCACATACAGAGTTATTTGATTTTGAAAACTGTTTCAAATAAATGGAAATGGGAAATAAAAATTATTGAAAATGTAGTGCTTGGACAACTGGATGTTTATATGGAACTAGTAAACATCAACTCCTACTACACTTCATGAACAAAATTAATTCAGAATGAAATTCTGTGAAACTAAAATCTTAAATATATTTTTTAAAAAATATATTTTAGTTATTTTATTTTATGTGTATGAGTGTATTGTTTGCATGTATGTGAGTGCACCTGTGTCGTGCAATGCTGTGAAGGCCAGAAGAGGGCGTTGGATTCCCCTGGAACTGGAGTTAAGGACGGTTCGTAGCCACCATGTGGGTGCTGGGAACCAAACCTGGGTCTTGTGCAAGAGCAGTCCGTACTCTTAACCACTGAGCCAGCTCTCCAGCCCCTCCCCCAAATCTTAAATCTTTTAATGACAAAATGAAGAAGGCCTTTGAGAATTAGGGATAGATAAAGGCAATAACACAAATTTAAAAATGTAACAAAATTAGCTTAAAATTCAAATTTGCATTGATAATAAAGCACCATTAATAAAATGAATATCATAGATTACAGGAAAAGAGTTTCCAAAATATTTGTCCTACAAAAGACTAATTTCAGACTAGATATCTGTGTAAGTAAAAGTAATACTTTAAAAAATGTTTTAAGCCGGGTGTGGTGGCACACGCCTTTAATCCCAGCACTCGGGAGGCAGAGGCAGGCGGATCTCTGTGAGTTCAAGGGCAGCCTGGTCTACAGAGTGAGTTCCAGGACAGCTGGGGCTACAGGGACACCCTGTCTCAAAAGGACCAAAAAATTTTTTTAAAAGTGTAAAAATCTCTTTTTATCTTTTACCATTTGGGGCTATTATAAAAAAATCATTAGCAAAAGAAAAAAACTGACTGTGGATATAGCTTAGTTGGTAGAGTGTTTGCTTATCAGACATGAAGCCCTGGGTTCAGTCCCCAGCATCGCATTGCAAAAAACAGATCTGATAGTGCAAGTTAGTAATTCCAGTACATAGAAGGTGCAGACAGGAGGATCAGAGATTCAAGGTCATCTTTGGCTACATAGGGACTTCAAGGAGAGCTTGCGATACATGGCACCCTATCTCAAACAACAACAGCATCATCAACAACAGTAAAAATAACAGAAATGCACCATTTTTGTTTATTTTAGCCACTCTGATATGCAATAACGTCATTGGTTGTTAATTTTAGCCATTTTGATGTGCGGTTAGTAGTATTTCCTTTTGGTTCAATTTTGTGTTCCCATAATAATGATGATGTTGAATAATTTTTCATAGGCTTTATAAAATTGTTTATCCATTCTTTGAGAATTTCATACACTGCATTTTGATCACATTCAAGTCCCTTTCTCCATCTCTCAGACCCGCTCCCATCTCCCTCCCTTACCTCACTTCATGTTCTTACAGACATCCACCTCCTCTGGCTCTTACAATGTCTCCCCTGTCTTCTGAAATGATACTTGAGCCTTGGGAGGAGAGACTACGATAGAGATGTCCCATTTAGTGCCAAGCACTCCACAGTCTCTTATTTTCTCCACATGGACCAGTTATGGGTCTCTATAGCAATCTCTTTCTGCTGCAAGAAGAAGCTTCTCTTGCGAGAATTGAGAGATGCATTAATCTATGGGTATGATAAGTCATTAGGAGTCAGTTTAATATCATGTCCATTTAGCAGCATTATAGTAGTAGGATCTCTTCTAAGGCCCGTGATTGTCTAGCCACGGGTTCTTGAGCTGGATAGCAATGTCAGATATGGGCTCCATCTTGTATAGTGGGTCTTAAATACATAACATTTGTGCCACTAATTGCCCCAGTGAGCATATTTTGCCATACCAGGTCTTATCATAAACCACAGAGTTCATAGTTGGATAAAACTAATGATTATTTTTTCTCTTACAGTACCATGTGTATCACCTTCCAGTACTATGAAAGCTAGGAAGTAGAGGTGCTTTAAAAATGTATTATTATTCCTTCTTTGAGCATTATATTCAGCCCCTCAACTCCTCCCCTTAACTCATCCCAGGTCCACCTGCTTAACTCCACACCATCTAACTCTGTGTCCCCTTCATTTTATTTTAATAGCCTATTGGCTCCAATTTGTGCTGCTGCTGCTGCTGCTGCTGCTGATATACCGAGTATGGGACCATTCACTGGTATTTTTATCACAAACATTCTCTTTTGTGAATTTTTGTTCAAATACTTTGCCCATAAGTAAGAGAATGAATAAACAAAAGGTGTTATATCCATGCAATGGAAATATGCCTGACGATAAAGAAAGATACAAATGAAACAATCTAAAACTGAATAAAGAACCAGGCCTACTAGCATGGGCCTGTAATTCTGACAAAGGATAATCACAAGTTCAAGGCCTTCCTGGGATAGAAGAAGTAGTTCAAAGCCAGCCTGGGCAACTTCATGAAGCTTTATGTCAAAATTAAAAGTAAAATGAGGGCTGAGACTTTAACTCACTGGTGCAGCACTGGCTATTGAGTGTGAAACCCTAAGAGAATCCATAGTACCATCCCCCAAATAGTATAAACATGTACTTTATGCCTCCATTTGGATGAAGTTTTACAGCAAGCGAAGTAATGAAGCGGTAAATAGCAGATCTATCTAAGGATATGGGTTACTTAGGTATTACATTTGTGAAAAACTCCAAAGATTCACCTTTTATATTTATTCAATCCTTTATACAGTTATTGAATTCTAGTTAATGAAATAACTAATGAAGTATTTATGAGTAAAATAACTTTTGTCTCTAAATTACTTCAAAATGCACACAAAATATGATAAACTAATGGATTGACAAAAGGACGGAGAGATTTAATATAGTAAATGCAATAATACAATAGGAGAATCCAGGTAGCAATATGTAAGTGTTTACTCTGTTGTACGTTTCAACATTTTCATAGTATGTTGGAGAAAATTTTGTTTGAAATACACAATTAAGAAACCCAGGGGTGCCAGGTGTCATCTATAACCCTGGCACTTTGCAGGGGAATTCAGGAGGACCAGGAGTTCAAGTTGATCCTTGGTTATATAGGGAATTTTAGGTCAGGTGGACCACATGAGACTCTTGTCAACAAATCAGAAACCAAAAAAGAAAAAACAAGACAATAAAGGAGGCAGGTCACTATGAGAAAATATTCCCATTACGTAAAGGACTTATATTTTAAAATATGTAAAGAATTCTTTCAACTTTACAAATAATTAAAAAGTAACATGAATTTATATACAAACAAAAGGCATGAATTCACAAAAATACATATAAATGAGGCCTATAGATATATCCTAGTGTTTAGAACACACACACACACACACACACACACATATACTTTACACATTTATTAACAGCCAACAAAAGTTTTGAAAAGTATATAAACAGCATTATTCATCATAAAATTTCAAACTGAAACTAGAATGAGATACTAATATGCCATATGTGAATGGCTAAAATTTATATTATAAAGCCTGACAATACCAAGTATTACCAAGCACAGAGAGCAACCAAAGCTCTCCTGCATTGCTTAGAGGGATATAAAATGGTCCAGCCAATTTGTAAGGTAGTTAAAAGTTACCTGCTTACTATGCAACGAAGTCATTCCGCTCCTAGGTATTTACCTCAGGTAAATGAAAATATATGTGTACATAATGATTTGTACTAAAGTTTGTATGGTCTGTTATTCATGTTTTTCAAAATCTGAACATGATGTGGTTATTTATCAACAACCAAATAGGAAAGCTCATATATCTATGAAAATAAATAGGAACCGAGAAGGAACAAGCTGCTGCTATACACAGCCTGGGTGAATTTTACAAACCATATTTAGCAAAAGAGGGCAGATCTAAGAGTCATGCTACATGACTGCACTTGTAAGAACGCTGGAATGAACAAAACCAATGCCTGATGAAGAGGCAAAGTGGGAGAAATGACTTACTTCCTGATGTCATTCAGAAGCTTCAAGGAATGAGGCAAATATTCTGTATCTTGACTGTGATAACGACTACACAACCTTCTACATTTCAAAATGTTCATGATGTCAGTGCCCCCAGCCACTGGGGGGAGGGGAGGCTATGGGAAATTGCTATTTGGGATGTGGGTATAAAGATGAATAAGATTGTTCGGGATGTTCTGTATGAAATACACAAAAAATCAATAAACAAAAAATATAGTTGAAAAAAAAGCTTTCATGAGGCTGGGGCAATGAGCTAGTGGGCAAGAAGGGTCACATGCTGTACAAGCATGAGGACCTGTGTTTGAGTCTCCTGGATGCATGTAGACAAAAATGCTAGGTATGACTGTACATATCTGTAACCCAGCTTCTGGTAGAGATCAGAAGCAAGATGATTCCTGGAGCCTGCTAGTCACCAGCTTAGCCGAAAATATCAGTAGCTCAAGGTTCAGTGAGCCACCTTGTCTCAAAGAAACAAGGCAGAGGAGCACAACATGAGAGCACTCAGTGACTTCCTCTGTCCTCATACACAGGTGTGCCAGCATGTATACCCACATGTGTGCACACATGCCTGTAACACACACATCCATACACACATACACACATACACACACACACAAATAATCAAATGCAACTGTAGTAAATTAAAGTGGGTGCATTTCGTGGGAGAATTATAAAACATCTTAGCCAGATCATGATATTGCTGTAAGCCAATGTCTGATTATTCTCCCTCATAAAAAGTTAAAATCTTCCCAGAGAGCTAGTCACTTACACATGTGAACTCATATCAGTGGTGAAAACATGCACAAGTCTTGTTCAAAACAGACAAAAATCCCAGCCTAGACATGGGAAAGTGGGTAAAAATTCCCAACCCAACTTGTGGAACTTTCGGCAGTTGGTGGCTGCTGGGAGGGGTAAAGATAGGTCTCACAGGGATGGGACTCATATTTTATAATTTTCAATTGAAATTTTGTGTATTTCATAAAGAACACCTTTATACCTCCTTTTCCACTGGCACCCTCCCTTAGACCCCCACTGGAATTCATGCATTTTGTCATTTGTGTTAAAGCCTATTGGATCAAGTTAGCATCCCCAGGTGTTCCTCAGTGCAAGTTCATTCACTGAGGCCTGCTCAGCCTAGCTAGAGTCAGGGACGGGACTCTTGATAGGCCCAGTGGGTGGACTCATACTGAAGGACATTTGGAGACCCAAAGTAGACTCTATAAGGCCATGTTATGTATATATAAGAGAGTACATTAAATTGGACAGGGAGCAAGCTGAGGAAGTTAGGGCACATGAAAGAATTGGAGGAGGTACTGGGAAAAGTAGAAATGATACAAATACATTACTCATGTACGATCTTCCTAAAGCAAGGGACTCTAGATAGACTGACTAGACCTCAGAAGATAAACTTGTGCTCAGGAACATCTGGGGACACTAACTTGACACAATAGGCCTTAAGACAAATGACAGAATGGATGAATTCCAGTGAAGTGCTATGGGAGGGTGCCTATGGGGACAAGGGTATAAAGATGATTGAGATTGACTGAGATGTTCTGTGTGAAATATACAAAAATTCAATAAATTTTTTGAAGTGATAAAAAATGTCCCCATCTGAATGAGGCCCTAACTGTGCCAGTTGTCCATTGTTGTTGTTACTGCTGCTGCTTTTATTGCTTTTCTTGTTGTTGACTGCTGGGATATCAAGTCTGCTAAAATGTTTGGGACACACCAGCATCTCAAAAAGAACTTTTCTGAATAAAGAAATAATGCCCAGGCTGAGAGGAGTATTTCTTCGAGGGGGAAGCATGAGACGGGACAATTGGAAAGCTGTCTGTCCTCACTGATTGGTTATGTGTGGCACTGCTTAGGCTTTTGTGGGACTAGTTTACTCAAACAAGCTCCAAAGGCTTTCTCCATATGCAAACTGAACATCATTCAAGAGGAGGGATGGCATTTGCTATACAGTTCTCAGTACCAAAAGCATCTCCGAATAGAACTTTTAAAAGATCCTCACATATTTAAGGAATGAGAATAAAAGAATAATCGTTCGAAAGGCCTCAATCAGATGGAAACAATCACAATTCCCATGCCACTTGAGTGAGTGAACAGGATATTCTGTGAGCTAGAATTGAAACATTAAGGTTAGAAAAACAGATTTGTATTTCTGGCTTGAAGCCGTGCATGTGCCACTTTCCTTTAATGAGTTCAAACTCCCTCCTCTGTAAAATGGAATGCTCATGTAAACTCACCATCCTTACCATAGGGTGAATGTGGAGATCCAAGGAGTCTATGTGTGGGATATTATTTTAGAAACTGTGAAGGTCTGTAGGAGAATCAGAGGCTATCACTGGCAAATTATCTCAGATACATATTTGCTATGGAATTGCTGATCAAGTGGAATAAATTGGTTACACTTGGAGGTACAGAAGCCTTCCAGCTCACATGAGTCTAACTCAGAAGCGTACAGCTGCCCTCAGCACCACCAGCAGCTAGAGTTCCTTCCTTAGACCTACTATATAAAAAGTTGAAGGTGGACATGTGGAATTTTCCTTGTCATAGGTTTTTACTCTCCAATTCTTTTTTTTTCAAAGTACAGTTTTGATTTTTACTGTTTTATTTTTTGTTTTTAATGTATGTTTTTATTGAATTTTTGTGCATTTCATGCAACACATCCTAATCATATTTAGACTCCCTCCCCTATCCACACCCCCATAGCCTGCCCACAGTATTTCATGCATTCTGTCATATATGTTAAGGTCTACTGAGTCAAGTTTATGTACCCAGAAGTCTCTCAGTGTGAGTTCATTCACTGGAGCCTGTTCAACCTATACTCATCCATCCAAGGCTGAGGAACTCTTGCGGAACAGGGAGCAGAAAGATTGTAAGAGCCAGGGCTGGTTCATGAACACAGGGAACCAAAGGTTTTCAGGCCACTGGAAGCTTGCACATGTGAACTTGTGGCAAGAGTGGCATCGAGCACAGGACCCATGCCAACTCAATAAAATAAGGGCCCAGAGGAGAGGAGAGAGACGAGTGGAGGGCTGGCCCTAGACTAAGACCTGTTGAAGGCTGGTTGCTGCTGGGTGGGGGAGAGTATGCCTTACATAGGATCTCAAGATGGGCTGACTAGATGCCGGTGGAGGAATTTACACTGAAGGACATTTGGGTACAAATGTCTTAATGGATAGGACTTAACATGTATTGCAGAATACATGAGATCCTGTGGGGTGATATGGGATGCATGGATGGGGGAGGAGATGTAAATTTAATTAAGAAGCGTATGAAATTACAAAAGCTCAATAAAAATATTTTTATATATATAAAATAAAAATATTGAATGAAATTCACAGAAAACTAATAAAAAAGAATACAAAAATGTTTTTATTATTTTTTTGAGAATTTCATACTCAGACCCCTTCCCTGTCTCCACCTCCACATGACTACTGTCCCATCTGGTTTCGTGTCCTCTATTATTTTTTTTAAAGACCTATCAAGTCCCATTTGTAGTACCAAGTGTCTTTGAGTGTGGGCCATGCCCGGGAGCATGGTCCATCTCTCTGTCACACTCTATTTTTGGTTTTTTAAGGACAGGATTTCACTTTCTAGTCCCAACTGACCTGGAACACACTATGTGTATCATCCGAGGCTGGTCTCAATCTCATAACTATCCCCTTGTCTCTGCCTTCTGAGTGCTGCGATTACAGATGTGCACCTCACTGCCTGGCTCTATAGTGTCACACTCAGAGAAAACAGACTCTCCCAGCAGCTTTCACTTGCCAGTAATTCTTCAGTTAGTGTTAGGATTCTTACCCACCTATCCCCCCCGCCCACCTGCTGGGATTTTGTCTGACTTGAGATTGTGTACATCCTGTCATAATGAGTGACTGCCCTGCTTACATTTTTAATTGTCTCACAGAGCCTGAAATGGTGGCTCATTCCTATAATCCCAGCACTTGTGAGGCTAAGTCAAGAGAATCATTGGGAGTCTGGGGTCAGCCAGGGCTGCATAGTGAACTACAGGTTAATCTGGGAGATTAACCTGTGAGAACCTGTATCAAAAAAAAATCACAGGAATATATGATATAATCCAGGAAAGGTCTTATTGATGCTATTTATATTATTATGGTGGATATTAGGTAACAAAACTTCTTAAATGTACACTCTAGTAAAAGTAATCTTAATTTATTTGTGTATATATGCTATACAGGGAATAAATCTAGATCTCACCTTTAGAAGTATATATATATATATTCTCCCTCCCCCAGCAATGATCAGCTGCCAACTGTTCCTTGGATAATTTTGGGCCTCTTGACCATTTCCCCAGTTCTGTGCTGGTTTTCGTGTGATTGAGTTTGCATAGATCTCATGTTTACTGCCACAACTGCTGTAAGTTTATATGAGAAAGTTCACAGAAGCCTTGAAGACTCTTTCCTTATGGCCATGCATCAACCCTGCTCTTAAAATCTTTCTGCCCCCTCTTCTGCAATGGTCCATGAGCCCTGGTTTAACATAGGAGTCCTATCCAGGGACCCCCTCTTTCTAAATGGTCCCTGAGCGATAGGTGGGTGAGGTTTAACATAGGAGTCCTATCCAGGGACACACACTCTGCAGTCTCTTATTCTCTAATACGTGCCCAGTGTGGCCTTCTGTGTACATCGCACTCTGTTGCATGAGGAAGCTTTGCTGGTGAGAGATGAGAGATGCATCAATTAGCATTCTCTCTATCCCAGTTCTGCTATGTTACATGGGCCTTCCGTGTAGAGGTTCCATTATAGATGTGTCACTTAGGACTTGCCATGTCTCAGACATATATTCTCTGTGTGTGCCCAGTTGTGGAACTCTAAAATAGTCACACCTGTTGCAAAAAGAAGC
>NW_008334861.1:1748770-1799343 GCF_000622305.1 Nannospalax galili | reverse complement strand
GGAGGTAACTTACATTTATTCTCTGCATTTGACCAAATGTAGAACTTTGTAATAATTTCTGTCTGCTGCTAAAAGAAACTTCTTTGATGAGTGGTAAAAGGCATACTTGCCTGTAAATATAAGGATACTATATATCATACAGTAAGAAATTACATTTGTCTAGGGATATGAAAGATGTACAGATTTCTCTAAGATCTGTGACCTCCCCTGTCATGTATATTTGGCTGTTTACAGAGCCACACATGTAGTCCCTTCCATTGAGTGGGCTTTAACTTGAATTATACAGCTGTTGATTATCTCCAAGATAAAAGTGTCACTACCACACCGTTATAGTTTGCTGTGCTGGTCATTTTTGTGGTTTTTAGGCTTTAAAGCCGGCATTCTTACACATTTTATTCTCCGCACTTTAATCCTGCAGTATTTCACTTTCCTCACTAAAGAAAACAGGCATTCCTGTAAGGATTGAACCTGTTTACCAGGTTGCAGCTGAAGTTAGAACTATTCAGAACGGCTCACCATCATTGCTGAGTCACCTGCATGATCTTTGTCAATATCCTCTGATAAAGTCACAGTTGGTCAGAGAGCCCAGCCTTTGCAATTTGCTAAGTTCCTACCTGGGGTGATCAAAGACAAACAAAAACATGTTCTTTGTCTTTCAAATACTGTGCCAGCTCCCACCTCCCACATGTACAGGTTCAATGCCAGTGGGCACGGGTGGTGAACAGCTCTAGGTACAGTGCTTTTATGATGTTTTGTAGATGACCAGCAGTTTTAGTTCATAGGATTAGTGGAATGGAGCCAAGTCCCTTGTCACATGAGCCCCCTCAGTACAGGCCCTGTTGGAGGTAGTTTCTTCTAAACTTCACAAGTAACAAGAATTTGTTGGAAGAAATAAGCCCATTTCTTTAGAGACAGAAATTTTCAGAAAGTTAGATTTTTTTTCTGGTAGGTCTGTGAAAAGGCAATAAATAAATACGAATCTAGTCAACATTAACTGTTACTCCCAAAGTAGCAATGACTTGTTACTTAACCTTATATAAGTCTCCTGCTCTGTCCCTGTTCTTAAAGCAATAGGTTTGGATTCTGACCCCTATGTATCAGAGTGGGATTCTAGAATTCCCTCATGAGCTACTGACTCAGAAGCAAGCGGTATATTCCAGGCTTTAGAGATCGCTTTCAGAAACCATTAAATATCCCTCATAAATTGACCTTATTTTGCCCTACATTTAAAAAAAAATTCTTTTCATCTCCCTAACTATCCTGTTATAAGGTGTGATTTTCTTGGAAAACATGATGCAAGAATGTGGAAACAGCTGTTATGTCTTCACCTTCCTGACCAAACAGATTTTCTTTTCATTAGAATGAATGGGGGTGTGTGCTCTTAGTTCATACCTTGGTCCCACGTCAATGAAAATGATTGGGGGAGAAATGTTAACATCAACTGAGACTCAATGAGCTGGAAGACTAGACAATAACTTTGAGGCTCTTTGTGTGAGACTCTGAGAGTTAGGCCAAAACCTCTGCTTTCAGGTGAGTTCCGCTGAAGGCCACCTACAAAGTCATGGCATGGCAGGAAGTGCCATATATAGACAATTTCCTCTGAGTGTGGCCCAATAACAAGATGATGATTATAATTCTTAAAGTAATTGGTGGCTTCTCATATGGGCTTAGTCAGTTGTGAGCTTACAAATTCCAGATCCTCAGTTAATGAGAGAACTAAAATACATCAATCATAGAGTAAATTAAAGTACATAATATTTATACATGAATAATGTATATAAACTAAATGGATATGTATATTGTATGCATATACAAACATATACATATGTAATACACACATTCATATGCTTTTTTCCATACAATAGTTTCAATGTGACTGTTCCAGCTCTGTATCACAAGGCCATGCTGAGACCATTTGTTTCCTTCTGTTGTATGGACTTGTCCTCTGCCTGGCAAGCTAGACTGGCAAGCAGTGGGCTGATGCCTTCTTCTAAACATGAGATTTACCCACTTGTTCAGATCACCACAAATGAACTTTCCGTAGGAGAAGAGGGGTAGAGAGAGTCAGTCATGCCTTCTGTCCAGCCAGTATACTTGAATGGTACATGAGGGAGGGACTAAAGAACAGGGGAAGCCAGAGAGAAGGGGTGGCCTTCACCATCTTTGATAGCCACTGGGAAATCACAGGGTCCCTGCTGTGATGTAGAGGCAAGCCCACCTGTGCCCATGCTTCTGTAAGTAATCCTCTCGCCCATTTATCTGTATGGAAGTCCAATAAACTCTTTAGTACTCCATACTGTAGTCTGGACAAATTATACCTTGATTTGTTGTAAGGGCTGCATGCCTCCTGCCTCCCAGAAGTAATTTTCGCAATACCTTCCAAGTCATTACATCATCATTATCCTATTTTATCTCATAGGACATTTCTTTCCATGTGACTCAAATTTTGTGGCTACTACAAAAGTATTTTAGTTGACAAGAGGGAAGAACACACATCCATGCTTAAAGCTGTGGCCCAGAAAGAATACATATCACATTGGCTTCTAAGGTCCTGGGAAGAATGTAATTGTACATTTCACCCTTAACTTTAGGATGTATAGGAAAATGTAGTCAAAATAAGGAGTCATATTTCATATAATTTTATTTTAATGGGGTTATAGGAATTTTGTAGTGAATTGACAGTCTTCATTATAATCCACAATTCTGTCCACCTCAATATTTGAGTGCACCATTCTACAGACACAAAATG
Organism: Nannospalax galili; assembly: GCF_000622305.1. NCBI lineage: Eukaryota > Metazoa > Chordata > Mammalia > Rodentia > Spalacidae > Nannospalax > Nannospalax galili. The sequence goes on along the minus strand of NW_008334861.1, from coordinate 1,796,594 downwards.
TGCAGTCTCTACCAGGAAAACAACCCACAGGTTCACTCAATTACTATGCACACCAATTCTCGCAATCTCCAGTTGACACAGTATTGGAGAATATATGATTTATGTGGGCCCATTTTGAATGTAAACAATCATTCAATTTTTATGTATTCAGTATTGTATAATCCTTGCCACAAGCTTAGAACAGTTTGTCATCCGGAAAAGAAAATCTATGCCCTTTAACTATTCCCTACTCCTGGTCTCACTCCATCCCATCCTGCTCTAAAAAATCATTATTTTTTTTCTTCATACATGAACTCTTTTGGTAATTGCTTATTAATGGTATAAGATAGTCTGAGATCACTTATAACTGATATCTTTTATATTAATGTAATATTTACAAAACTTATACATGTGTCAGCATAGAAAAATACTTGATTTCTTTTATGATTTCATTGTTTGAAGTAGGACATTTTGTTTATTCATTTATTGATGTAAATGTAGGTATTTGTGGTTTCTTTAGTTATGAATTTTCCTCAAAAATGTGTAAATATGCTTATGGATAGAGCAATTCAGTATTTTAATGACCAGTGCTCCCAAAATTGATTTATAGATTCAATACTATTTCCTATCAAACATCCAAAGGGTTTGAGTATGCATGTGCATCTGTGTATAAACTGACAATACAATTCTAACATATGTTTAGAAAGGCAAAGGCACAAGAATGGTCAAAACAAATTTGAAGAAGAACAAAGATGGAGGATTAATATTACTAGATAGCATATATAGTAATTCAGGCCAATACAAATGAATAGAAGTCAATGCTAATCCACGCAAATATTATCATTTTATTTATGATGATGATGATGTGATTGCAGTGATGGATAAATTTGATATTTACTTGGAAAATGAATTGGTATATGTATCAAAGTATATTTATAAATCAGATTTACAGGGGTTATGTATTTACATGACATGTTAATCAAGCCCAGAGAAGTTACAAACTAAAAGTGATAAATATAATCCTATAATGTCAGAATACAATATAGGAGTATGTCTTCATAGTACTGGGTCAAGAAAAGTATTTTAATAAGCCACAAGATATTTGTAATATATTCAACAATACATACACAGAATATATAATATCTTTCAGCATTTTTCCTTTTCTACGGAATTTTTGCAAATATCATATGACATATTTTGATCATATTTAGATCCCCTCCAAAATCTGTACCCAGGGAAATCCAACATCTCTGGACTCCATGGGCACCTGCACTCACATGTGTATACTCACATGTATATATATATATATATATACACACACAAAATCAGGTTTGTGTCCCTGAATGCTGTTTGAATGCCCTTCACTGTGAATCCATCCACTGGAGCCTGAACGACTTACCAAAAGTCTCACCCTTAAACCTGACTGAATCTCCCCTTCCCAGCAGTCAGTGGTTGCCAAAAGATGCTCAGGTAAGACTGGGGTCTCTTACCCACTTTCCTACATCTCTAGTGGGGTTTTGTCTGGTTTGAGCCAGACAAAGCATGGGACTTGCACATGTACATGGGACTTCTACATCCTGACGAATTTTAAATCAGTAACAGAAACACAGAAATCCTAAGAGGAAAGTGGACAAAAAGAACCTAATCAACATAATGATCAATTTCCATCCCCAACAAAATCATGGCAAGGTGATGAACAGCACCAGGGAAATGCAAATGTAAAACTACAGTTTCATACTACTGCAGCCTGAACACAGTGGTTAAAATGAAAGAGGCTGACAATACAAAGCATTAATAAGGATACAGAGCAATCTGAAGTACTGTTGGCAGAAATGGAAATTGGTGCAGCCCTTTCAGAAAACAAGTTGTTTATATCTACTATAGCCGAATATATGTATACACTTTGATTAAATAATTCTACTGTTGAAAGATAACCCAAAGGAAAACCTCCATGTATGAATGTTTATAGTAATTATTCACAGTAAATCCAAAATTAGAAATATTCAAAATTTCAAAAATGGAACTGAATTCTTGCAAATATGTCTTTATAAGACAGAATACTGATGACTGGAATGATGTCTCTGTCAGCAAAGTGCTTGCTGTGTAGGCATGAGTTTCTAACTTGATCCCCAGTACAAACGTAAAAGCTAGCACATTGGTGCATGCCTGTGATCTCAGAGAAATGGAGCTGGGAGAATCCTTGGAACTTGCTGGCCAGCTGGCCTTGCCTACGTGGTTAGCTCCACCTTCCGGAGAGATGGCTAAGTGGTTAAGAACACTTGCTGTTTTCCCAGGGCACTTGCGTTTGAGAGGATCCAACACCCTCTTCTCGCCTATGTTGGCATTGCATGTACGGTGTACTTACATACACGCAGGTAACACAGTCATACACATAAATAAAAATAATACATATTTAAAACTTAAAGTAGAAGCAATTGAGGAAGACATTCAGTGTTTACCTGCCTCCCCCCAAACTGAGGGTCTATGGGATTTCTTGTTCCAACAACTCTGAAAAAGGGTGTTCATTCTTTGCTTTAAGCTCTTGATTTTCTAGTCTAGGGTGTTTACTAGGTCTACTCAACCCGTGTTCTAGAGTAACTACATTTAAAATTGTATATCGTATATTAACATACTGAATGAAGCTTCTAAAATTATTTTCATTTATTTTAAAATTATTATTATTACTTTATGTGTATGAGTGCATTGCCTGCATGTATGTAAGTGTGCCTGTGTCATTCAATGCCTGTGGAGATCAGAAAAGGGCATCCAAATCCCCTAGAACCGGAGTTAGGATGACTGTTAGCCACCATGTGGGTGCTGAGAACCAAGCCTGGTTCCTCTGCAAGAGTGGCCAGTGCCTTAACCACTGAGCAATTTCTCCAGCCCCTTAAAGTATATTTTGTATTAGGTTTCCATATAACTCTTTCAAAAGGCCTTCGATCTTAATCTTTCTTCTTCTCCCTCTTCTGCCCTATCCTCCCATTCCCAATCTCATTAAGCCTGTCCTATCTGTATTTCTCTTTCCCATTCGCATCACTTCATTCTATCTTCCCTTGCATGAATCACCCCCACAGCCTTTTATGGTTTCCTGATCTCTAAGAATTTTCCAATAGAAATATACCTATCTAAAGAGTCAAAGCTAGCATCCACTTATGGGTGAGAAGATGTAACATTTATCTTTCTGGAGTTTGGTTACTTTACTGAGAATAAATGTTGCCAGTTCCATCTTTTTACTTTTAACCTGAGAATTTCATAATTTCTTTGTATTTTTCTGTTTTGTTTGGTTTGGTCTTCTTGAGACAGGGTCTCCCTGTAGCCACAGCTTGCCTGGAATCTCTATGTAGACCAAGTTGGGACTAAAGGCAAGTGCCACTATGCCCAGTGAATCTCATAATTTCTTAATAGGTGAATAATATTCCATTGTGTAAAGGTACCATAGTCTCATTATCCATTCTTCAGCTGATGGACAGCTATGTTGTTTCCATTTCTTGGTTATTGTGAACAGGGAAGAAATGGATGTGAATGAACAGATATCTCTATCATAAGATACTGAGTCCTTTGGGTAGATGCCCAAGAGTGGCATGGCTGGATCATGTGGGAGATCTATTTGTTTTATTTTTGAGTAACTTCCACACTGACTTTCATAATGGCTGCCCTTGTTTGTACTCCTACCTGCAGGAAATAAACATTCCCCTTATCCAACATCTTCACCAGCATTTGTCATTGCTTTTTAAAAATCTTACCCATTCTGATTGAGTTAAAAAAGAAATCTCAAACCCCAGACCTAGCTACGCTCTATTGGCAATTGACAGATGCTGGGAGAGGAAGTTTTCTTTAGTGCTCTGATGCCTGGTCAGAGCTCAAGGCATAGACCCACATCCAAGAGCATTTAGGAAATAAAAACTGGACTCAATAGGCCTTTTGAAACACAATAATAGAGGACATGAAGTTGGGGACAGGCTAGTAAAGCGGGGGTGGAAGTTGGAGGAAGTTGGAGTATGATCAAAATACATTGTATGAAGTTCCTGAATTAAAAATATTTTTAAACAGAAGAAGTAATGACTCATAGAGAGAAGAATACGGGAAAACCTCAGAAGAAATTTTATGGGTTAGCAATAAAAGCCAGATATAAATAATACACATTTTTCATATTCAAGATACAAAAAAAAAATTAAACCAAACAGTTCTTCAGTAGTGACCGAAGTCTCTATAGTGTGATTATTTGCTTGGGACATACAATTACTGGAACGAATCAGAAGAGGTGCTTTGGAAAGCTGATCAGATCATTCTCTCTAGATGTGTGCTGGTGTCAAGTATATGTTCATTGAACTATACCTTTTGGTTATATATACTTTTCAGTGGGTTTGTGGTTCTTAAACAAAATGTTTTAATGGCATTTATTAGTAATCCCATAAAAGTAAGAAAGGAGAGGAAAGATAGGTTACCTTAAATTCAAAATGAGTTGATAGTTGTTGAAACTGAGTTCATAAGTAGTAGATCAGAAGTACATCATATTCTTTGTACATTTTATCTAATTGAACACTTGCATCACAATAAAAAAAAAAAAACGACATGCTTGGGTGTATTTCCAGTTTAGAATTCTAGTTATAGACAAAACTTCAATCTAGGGTTGGCTGTTGTGTCTCATCCCTGCCACCAAATTGATAACAACACTCAGTCAATCAACAGGAGTTGAGACTGTGACATTAGACAATTCCAAGTTATTTTGATTGACAGTTTTCATATGCTTTGGCATGACATGAAAAGAAGTACTAGCTTTCAAGTCTTCAATTGCAATATCTTCTTCCCCGGCACCTAGCTGCTAGGAGTTTGCTACAGTAGCACCCTACTTTAAAATAGTTTCATTGGGGGCTGGAGAGATTGCTCAGTGGTTAAGGGCACTGACTGCTCTTGCAGAGGACCAGGGTTCAGTTCCAGGGAGATCATACGCCCTCTTTTGGCCTCCGTGGGCATTGCATGACATGAGCACACTTACATGGGGGCAATACATTCATATACATAAAACTAATAAATAAAATATTTAAAAAATGATACACTTCCATTTTAGTTAGGGTAAACTAAACTGTTATACCAGGGACCCACAAGCAGCTTGGCTGAGATAACACAGTGGTTTACTTCTGTCTCACTTACTATACTGTGTCTGATAGACCTTATTTAGAAAGTAGTTCTGCACGTTTGCAGTCGCTTAGGAATCCAGGTTCCTTCCAATTTGTTAGTTGAATATTCATTATGACATTGATATAGTTCAGCTAATTCATTGTCAGTATCCACTATGAAAGGATATCTAGTGGTACAGATGGAGAAGCATACAAGATGGGGACATATTGTGACCTTAGGATTCAGGTCTGAAAATGACACACATCACTTCTCCTTAGATTCCATTAGCAGTAACTTACTCATATGACAGTATCTAAGGGTAAAACATTCCTGTAAATGTGAGGTAGGTGGGCAGTCACTTGCTCAGCCACAATTTTAACAACATTAATGGAAAGAAAATAAGATTCCGCTGCACAGTTATCAGGATGGACCAATCCATTTCACTTTTCTCCTCCCACGCAGGAGAAGCTCGTCGGAACCTTTCACTTGCATTTATGATTAAAGCTATCTGTACAGCTTACCTTAGCAAACATGCCTGCAGCCCTTATCACACTTAACCTCCCAATGGTACTGGGAAGCAGGCAAGGTATGAATTTGAAGCTTCAGTGGAAAAAGAAGTGAAGCAAAGCTTAAACTTACCATTTTAACAAATGGCAACTTTGAGATTAACACCCCAGTTCTCCCATTTCCGATATCTGTAGTTTCCATCAGTCTATGTTCCATATTTTCTCCCTTCTAAGAATCACCTGCTGCGTTCCCTGAGCTCAGTTCGCCTCTCCATAATTCCTACGATATCCCACGACCTACGTGAATAGTATTTTTCTTTATCTTACCAATTTAATGGGATCCTAAGGTAGATTCCTAGGAATAGGCAGACCAAGCTCTTCCTGTCATTTGCACCATGGCACCCACCGCCCTTGTCACTACCATTCCCTGGCACACCACTTTCTCTCTACTCCTTTCTATAGGCGAGCACGCGCTGGGACCCCAACACTTTCCAGCACATACTCCTCAAACACCTCACCTCTGGATCCGATATGTGCTTTTATACAAAATTTACTCTGCATCACAGATTCATATGGAAAGGACATTTATTTTGCTTACCTGATACCCAACTTGTTCCTTTTATACATCTAATCTAGACTACTGTTTTTTGTTTATTTCTTATTTTCTTTTTTAAAAAGAGAAATGATTCATTTTCAGTTTCAATTCCAGAAGGATGTAGTCTATCAAGGCAGGGAAGGCCTGGCAGCAGGTAGGGAAAGCACAGCAGCCAGAGGCTGACTGGCCACACTGCACCTGCACTCAGGAAGCAGAGAGTATAAAGAAAGTTGGGCCAGACTACAGAGTGCTGTTTTAAAAGTTGAGTTTGATTATGCCACTTGTGTTGGTTTGCTAGTGCTGCCTTAACAAATACTCCTTTGTTCCTAATTCTGGAAGTGCAAGACCAAGGTTTACTGACAGTTTCTTCTAAGACCTGCCTCCTTGGCTTGTACGCAGTTCTTTGCCCAACTCTTCATGTACTCATTTTGTTAAGTGCTGATCTGTGTTCTAATCTACTCTTTTCATAAGGACACCCGTCATATTGGTTTATATCACTTCAGGAGGGACAAACGATGTATTAAGTGTGTGTCGGATCTTAATGAACTCATTTTACTGTAATTACCCGTTTACATCTTATATTTTGGGATTATAATTCCAGTCTGTATATGAACTTAGAGGCACACAATTCAGTCCGTAAAAATACTGTTCTGTCTTGGTCAATAAAGTGCTTGCTGTTAAAGCTTGAGAACTCAAGTTCAAATCCCTGGAATCCCTGTAAAAAGAACTCAGGTGTGGTAGTGCCCACACTTGTAATTCCAGTGATAGGGAGGTGGAAAAAAGTGGAACCCTGAACTCAATGGCCAGCCAGCCTACTGTATTTGGCAAACTTGAGGCCAAACAAAGGACCCTGTCTCAAAAACCAAGATAGACTGTGCCTGAGGAATTACACTTGAGCTTGACCTCTGGTCTCTATATGAAAATGCGCTGGCCCACACGCAAACACACATGCATACACACAATCATCACATCCTTTTAAATTCTGACCTGTACTATAAGCATTGTGTTATGCTCCTCTGCTTCATTTGAGTTTCTAGCATTTCTCACACTCTTGTAGATCATGCCAATTGTCTCCTCCCACAGAATGGAAGCTTCTTGAGGTCAAGGAGCTTTCTGTGGAGCTTGTTTCTGTAGCCTCAGAAGAGCCCCTGGCATTTGCTAAGTGCTCAGGAAAGATTTGCTGAAGGAACAAATAATGTAAAAATGAGGAGAGAAGACTTCAGAGTAATTGAAATTGGCATCATAAAATCCAAGTTTCATATCACACGCAAGCGTTTTGGGGGGAAGGGAAATTCATTGGGGATATCACACAGAACCAACAAACTAATTTACATAAAATTGTATAAAAACATGTATTTAGGGCAGGGTTTGGTGGCACACACTTCTAAACCCAGTACTTGTGGAAGCAGGAAGACTGTGACAAATTCAAGGACAGTTTGAGCTGTGCAGAAAAAGCCTAGCTTAATAAACTAAAAACAGAAAAGAAAAAGAAAAACATATGTGCCTAAATGTCAGTCCAAATGATCCTATGTAGCTGTGGACCTCAAGAGCTGCAATAACGACATGACTCAGAAGATATACCCACTGCTGCAATAGTGACATAGCTTGTTATGAAAAGAGCCAACCATTTTCTGTTTGGATTTGAGTCCCACTCCACAGGAGGGAAGTTATGCTTGGAATTGTGAACCTGGACAAGAGCCAGTGGCTAGGGAGGTCTTTGGCCCTAGTGGTGGTGGAAACCTACTACTGTTGTTCTTCTACAAACAGATACATTGACAAACTGCTTTCTAAATATTTATTTTATAGCCATACATTAGAACTCCTCTTAACCTTAGACAGAGAAGTTTCTTTTTCCGTTGGTTGGTGGTTAATGCAGAGACTCATAACTGATCATTGTGGGAAGAATAAGTGACTGTGGAGTCATTGGCCTTACATGAGATATCTATATCACCCACTCCAAGGCTCTGGTGCTAATGGAAAATGGGGCAGAAAGAAAATAAAAGCCACAGGTTGAGGAGGAGCGCTGCTGAACAGGATCTTCTGGACACGACACAGTCATTGCTCTAATGAACTCACTGTACCTGTTGTTATTTGCACAATATTCTCATAAGACTGGACCAGCTACAAGCACGAGGGAGGACAATTATGAGGGTCCATCCCTCTCTGAGGGCCTATGAGCAGTTAATGGGTCCTGGAAGGAGTATCAGGTATTTCAATAGTATACCCACTGATAAGTTGCCCATATTCCAGTAAGTAGCCCCCTCTTCATGCTTATGCAAGCAACCATAGGTAAACTCAGTGGGTAAAAACATTTTAAATACTTTATTATTTTTATTCATTTTATGTGTATGACTGTATTGCCTAAATGTGTGTAAGTGCACCCATGTTATGTAACGCCCGCAGAGGTCAGAAGAGGGAATTGGATCCCCTGGAAATGGAGTTACAGATGGTTGTTAGCCACCATGTGTGTGCTGGGAACTGAACCTGGATCCTCTGCAAGAGCAGTTAGTGCTCTTAACCGCTGAGCCACCTCCCCAGCCCCATAATTTTTTTAAAGACAGAAGGACTAATGCTGACATGGCTCAATGGGTTAAACATGCTTGAGCTCAATCCATGGAAAACACATGGTAGAAGGAGAGCACCAACTCCTGAAAATTGTTCTCTGACCTACATATGTGTACCATGGCACACATGGACACACACATACATGTAATAAATAAATGAATGTAAAAATAAAAGTAAAATGTAAAATCATATATCAAATTTGTTGGGAAGAAGTTTCAGCAGTAGAGATGGAGTGTGAGAGGGGAAACGGCAGTTTAAAACTCAGTGTACATGTGTATGAAGTTGTCAAATAATTTTTTAAAAGTAACTCCAGTTCCAGGGGATCCGACAGCCTCTTCTGTCCTCCATGGGTGTTGCACAACACAGGTGCACTTACATACATGCGGGCAATACACGCATACACATAAAATAAAAGTGATAAATAAAATATTTTTTTAAAAAGTAAGAAATGGCAAGAAAAAGTGGGCTCACCTAGAAATCAGGAGGCTTAGACAGAAGGAGCACAAACTCAAGGACAACCTGAGATACACCATTGTTCCAAGCTAGCATGGGCTACAGTGTGAAATCACACCTCTAAAATTATTTTAACCCTGTTGACAAACACATGAAGTGGCAGCTGACAGATTAGCAGCAGAGTAGGCAAAGAAACCCTGTTAAGGAGATGCAGAGTCACAGTGTATCAATATAGGGTCATTTTCTATGGAAGTAAAGTGACTATATCTAAGTAGTAACTACAACAGCAAGAATATCCTGGATGCTGGAGAGGTGGCTCAGTGGCTAAGAGCATTGACTGCTCTTGCAGAAGACCCAGGTTCAATTCCCAGTCCCTACATGGCAGCTAACAACTGTCCATAACTCCAGTTCTAAGGGAATCTGATGCCCTCTTCTGACCTCTGTGGGCATTGCATGACACAGGTGCATTTCCATACATGCAGGCAATGCACTCATACACATAAAATAAAGATAATAAATAAAAAAGAATGTCCTTGGCAAAAGACAAGAAGTGGGCCTGTTAGCAACATACTCTGTTCCAAAGGCCAAAAATGTCAAAAGTATTTGGGAGCTTGTATTTAATCCTAAAAACGTTTTAGGGTTACCTCTTCAGAGGGGGGAATGTTGGAGGGGAGGGAGTGGGCATGGATTTGATCCAAACACTTTATATACATTTATGAAATTCTCAATAAACTATAAAAAATTTTTAAAAAGACAAGAAATGAAGGTTTCAAGAATCAAGACTCATTAGGAAGCGTTTACATATGGTTTCACTAAGGTAGAAAATAGTGTGCTATATGGGTGATTACGTCCCCTTGTCATAAGGTTTAATTATCTCCGTTCAAAAGCCTTGATGCTGAAAGTGCTGAATTTTCTTTGGATATCCTCATCCATATTTCTGACCCTCTTATCTGAGAAATGGCTGTAGGAAGTATAGTAGTCCTCAGCCCAGCTCTGCTCACAGCCCAGCTCTGCTCACATCCTCCTGCTCAGAGGCCCACAGAAATGGCCTTCCATTTGCATAAGAACTAGGGCCAGAGTTTTGATTTTCTCCCTCCCTCTTTTCTCCTCAGTCTCAACCCCAGTTTTTTGATGTCTTTGGATTTTCTTTGTTGGCTCCTACACCAGCTGCAGAGCTGTCCCACAGTCTACAAAGCTCTCGTTTCATTCTAGCATGTCCTGTGAACTTTCACTGCGTTTTATTTGCCAGTTGGGCAAATCACAGCCATTTCCCTACGACCTAGCAGGCAGGATGGAAGAAATGTGGCTGACTCAGGCCTCACCTGGTATAGTCTCTAGGTATTGACATCTATAACTCAAAGGCCCATCAGTCTACTCCATAGGCAGGGTCCAAGAATCAAACAGGGGAGGGGCACAGAATGAGTCCAATACTTTAGGAGGCATCCGGGGGTCAGAAGTAAAAAGCAGTTTCCAGAGCCATAATCCTGCTGCAAGACAGAACCCAGTGACTTCAGTAGGAGTCCATGGAAGAGGAATAGCTACAGGTATGGGAACAAAACTGGGAAAGGTACAGTTGCAACATCCCAAGGAGCAAGAAACTAGAGATTCAAGGGCAAATGGAATATTTAACTCCAGCCATGGATCATAAATTCTGCAGGTAATTGACATCCACTTACATGAAAGCTCCAGGCTACCATCCTCTGTCCAAGTGTCTTCTAGCTCTCCTTTGGGACTGTGGCAGTTGCCATAGCTTCTTCTTTACCTGTTTTCAGTTGATTTGCTGTCTGAAGAATACTGTGAACTATCTGACATTCAGCGCTGGAGGACATGCATTCTAGACCCAGGTCAGCTACTTCCTGTATTCTTAGATAAGCCATCCAGTTCCTCTAGGACTTAGTTCCCTCAACTAGGAAGGGATAAAAAAAATGTCTACCCCACACTACTTAGGCAAAGGTTGAATAAAATCACCTAGCTGAATGTGCCTTGGTGGAGCACATGGTATTCACAATATTTTCCTTAATACTAATGAGGCAACCTCTAACCTGGATTTCTCTAAAATCCAGCTTGATATATTCAACTGCTTCCTGGGAATTCTCATTTGGACTTCAAGTTAACTTAGACAAAATTGAAAAAACAAGTCTCTAGCTGCTACACAATGGTATCATTTCTGTCCTGTGGAGACCATCTCAGTTGAAGAGTACCAGAGACACTTGGGATCCCCAAACCTGAAGGTCCCCATGTGCTGAACCATTCCTTACTACTGACTTCTAATCTATTGCCAGCTATTAGGTTGAGATATATACCTGATGGATTTTCTGTCAGCTTCACTGACCCAGTCCCTTTGAGTATCCAATGTTCTTTCCACAATCCTAGCCAAAAGTATCTGGAACAGGTTGTACCTTTCTTAACCTCCTTGTCATTTCTCATTTTGCAATACAGTCCGTGAACTTTAGGATAAAATTATGCTCTTCTTAGAATGATGGGACTTCACAGACTGTTTGACAGCGGAGTGCCCTGAGACCCTTACTTCAGTTTTCTGTGCTTTTTTCCCATTGTAAGTTCACACAGAAGACAATTGCTGACTTTTGAATAGTCATAACACTAAGGGAGCGCAGATATTGGACAGAAGTGTGAGTTAATCATCAGAAGTACTAAGTTCATTTTTCACATTCTGCCATTGAAGAAAATCGTCTGCAATCAGATGTCTGCTAGATGGTCCTCAGTCACATTGTTTAGCTGCTGAATTAAGCAACCCAGCAGCCCACATATGTATTTACTTCCTGTTATAAATGTTTTTGTTGTCTGACTCAGCGTGAATAAGGGTTTTCATTATTTGCAGCTAAAAGCATCGTAAATGACTTGACATAATAGCTGAGTTGAGCAGTAACATTCCCTATCTACAAGGGAGCAATCATCTTTCTCACATCACATCAAACAAACAGAAACAGAAACTGAAGCTCTAAGAAGGGAAGTGAGTTTCTTTTCCATGAGTACTTTGAAAACCCTGTTGCTAACTGCACTCACTGTAATTTTTGTAGTTCACAGGAGAGGTACAACTGTGTGTAGAGTAAGGATAAATTGGTGGAGTAGATTTCTAAGAAATGGTAGAAATTAAGCTTTCGTGCATACAATATCAGAGGTATTAGGACATATCACTTGCTTATTTTTCTTATTAAAATTAGTCCTGCTGCAGAATCTCTACAACTTTCTGTCATCTATCATCTATCTATCTATCTATCTATCTATCTATCTATCTATCTATCTATCATCTATCATCATCTATCTACGATCTATCTATCTACAATCTGTCAAACCAAGCCCAGAACACCAGGGTACTAGGGAAAGAGTCTCTAATGTCAATCAAGTTTTATTCTGGAAAGTGTCAAATGGAAAAGTAAGCTGTGATTTGTTCTATGATTTTGTTTTTTCTGAGGAGACACAATTATCTACTCATACCAAATGGGGCATCAATTGATGATAGATGGAAGAAATTCTTTCGCTGAAGTTTTCTTGGCTCACCAATGAGTTTTGGGGGGTTACATAGATGAAAGAGCATGGTGAGGAGCTACTTACAATGGGCTCCATATTTCTGGCTCTAAAGAAGTTTGAACGCCCACTTGTGACAAAGACTAGGGAAGGGACTCATGTCAAAAGAAGGCTAGAACTGGTTTTAACAAATACATACTGCTCCCTGTTAGAGCTCATCTGAGCTCTTGGAAAGGGAATAATCTCTGTTGTGATTTTTCCTGTCCGAGTTTCCCATAGACAGAGGAGAATTCAAATGTCTGCAGCTTTCCCTTGAGCCCTTTCGAGTTCATAGAGAACACTGTCCCTACTAATTTGGAACTGAGGTCCAGCTGTTGACGTGCCTGATGATGAATCAGGAAAGAGAGATCACCCACTCTTTACAAAGCTCTAGCCCCAATCAAAGTACATACTTGCTTAGTGAGTGCACAATTCAGTTTGGTGGAACAAATTCTTTATGGAGAACGGGCTGCTGCACAGTAGCTTCCATGACAGAGCTTCCATTAGAGCAGCCTCTTACAGCACTTGATCAGGCTCACTCCTCCCAATTGTTAGGACTAATCAGCAGTGGGGCCCAGCAGGCATTATGAACTCAGCAATTGATTTTCAACAGCTTTGGGAGGAGAAACAATTTTCATTAAGTTGGCTACATTTGACCAGGGCACCAGGAGAAGATGCTGCTTCTGGTGATAGAGGCAGGAGACTCCTGCCTTTAGTCCTTAATCTTCAAAAGTGAGGAAGTATGGCTTGTGAGAGAAGGCAAGGAAAATAGACTCTTCAGTGCAACCACGGAGCAGCATCTTTACCTGGAAACCTCCCTGCTCTTGGGCATTGTTGATTCATCACTTTGCTCCCATGAGACCTTTTGGGGAAGTGTTTCTTAGGGCTGTCTGAATAAATGCAGCTTCTCTGAGTTAATCAAGCTCAGAAGCTTTGTCCCCTGAACTTCAGGCTTAGGAAAATAGGCAAGCCAGATAAACCATCCAGAGTGTTTGGTGCAAAGTCCTGCAGCTCTGAAGGATGAGTCATCTACTTTTACCACCACTTGAAATAAACGATAATGGCTTGGCGGCCGCTCATATATTAATAGCCTTGTCATTTTACCTTCCTCCCGCTCTCTTTATTCCACATTGGAATTAGAGATGGCAAAAGTGGTTTCAGAACTGATTGCCTTGCCTTTCCTAGTTTCTCAGAAAATCTGACAGGAGTCCAAGATGTCCTCTGTACCCTGGACAGATTGACAGTTCCCCCAGTCAAATCCTGTTATCATTCTTGGTTACATTGCCAATTCTAACTTCTTCATAACATTTAGTGCTGGAAATGATCAGAATGATTTTGATTATAAAATTGTAAGCTTCCTGAAGACAGGAACTTGTCCAACTTTCATTGTATACCAGAAGAACGCCTGTGAGAAGGGGAACAGAAGTTGGACACATTACAAAACAGGAGGTTATACAAAAGAGGACAGGTGTTGGGAATAGAAGGACTTTAAGAAGGTGGTGACTCCTTGTGCACAGAAGCTTTGATATGCGTAGACCCCTTCCTCCCAAACTATTCATGGAGACTTAATCATCAAGTTTAAGAGCCTAAAAGAAATAAGAACCTAGAAGTTTGATATGAACATGTGCATGGTGTTTCATTGATCCATTGTGTCAACTTTGCCCATGAGATGACTCACTTCCTAGGCTTCTGAGACATGTAAGAGGGTGACTTTCCCTTGGCATCTATGTGTCCTCGTTTATCTGAGACGGGGTAAGAGATTAGCTAGAATTTCTGGAAGCCCATTTGACTATAGATTAAGGCTTCTGTTGTCTTTATTAGGGAATGTGCTAGAATTTTCTGTCCTGTTTCTTGCAGACCCTGTTTCATCTTTTTAAATTACTCTGAATAGGAGGGAAGAAATCAAGAATGCTGTAAATAGTATGCCTCAAATCACAACCCAGGCAAGCAACTCCATTGCCTGCCTGCCACTGCGCTCTGCAACACTCCCATATTCCTCTTGCTTCTGCAACTTCCCTGGCACTTCTACTGCTCCTGTGCCTCTCCTCAACTTCGAAAGTTCCTAGTGGCCTGCCAGCACCTGGCTGCATGAGGCTAGTGAGTCCACCCTCAAGTCAGCTTTGAATACTGCCTCTCTACCTCTTTGTCCAAATCTAACTCTGGCTTATATCTGCCTGGATGCTGCTCTGGCAGGCCTCCAGACCTAGCACTGCTTCAGACATAGCACTCACTCATTAATCCCATCAGTTCTTAGCAGTTAGGCTACCTCGAAGGGGCTTATTCTCCCACATCCTGTGTCCTTTCACACCTAGAAGTAGGGTTGCCACCTCTTCAGGACAGCTTCTAAGCTATTATCTCTCACTATCTCTTCTTTAGTTATTTACACCACAACTTTCTCTCCCTCCCCTGTTACATAAAGCTTTCATTGTGTGCTTCCACCCAGCATTCTAATCAACATGCACCAGGCTAGTTTTCCTCCCATATAACTTTTTCTTGAGTCTTCTTCCTGTTCCAAGAATTGTTCCATTTTGCTCTGTCCTCTCCCAAAGAGTTGCCTGTGTTTTCACTCCAATTTATAAAAACCTTAATTTTTGGATTTATTTTGATGTTATGCATATGAGTGTGTTACCTGCATATGTGTGTGTGTGTGTGTGTGTGTGTGTGTGTGTGCCATGTGTGCAATGTCATAGAGGTTAGAAGAGGGGGTCAGATCCCCTGTAACTGGAGTTATAGATGGTTGTTAGCCACCATGCAGGTGCGGGGAACCCAACCCAGGTTCTCTACAAGAGCACAATGCTCTTAACCTCTAAGCCATCTCTCCAACCCATCCAATTTATAATCTTCTTGAACTCACTATTAGCTTTTTGCCTCCCATCTACATGTGTGCTCATGTACACACACAAACACACACACACACACACACACACACACCACATATAAACTTTTTCTGCATGGATGTCAATGGCTTATATGTTGCCTCAGTGGTCAATTTTTAGTCCTAGAAATCCCTCTTTCACTGCGCACCCATCTTCTTACTGGTCCTACTATGCTACTACAAGAGCCTACATCAACCTCACTAAAGACCTCTGTGTTGGTTAATCCAATGGTGAATATTAACCCTGTATTTTACTGGCACATGGTTGAAGCTGTTAATCTGCTAGAAACACCCCCTAGCACTGTGTGGTGAGGACCCTCCATCTTGGACACAGCCACATGTCTCTTTTCTAGGCTTGGTGGGTACCACCAGCCTGGGGGATTTGCTGAATAGCTCAAATGTTCCAACGTCTAGAGCTCTGTTTTGTGCTTATCTGTGGTGGTTTAAATGAAAATGGTCCCCATAAGCTAAAAGTATTTGTACATTTTGTCCCCACTTGGTGGCGCTATTTGGGGAGTCTTTAGGAGGTGTGGCCATGCCTTAGGAAGCATGTCACTGGAGGCAGGCTTTGAGAGTTCTTAAGCCTTGCCAGATCCCCAGTCCCTCTCTGCATCCTGTGCCTGCTTGAAGATGTGGACCTCTGCTTTGTCCTCCAGCCATCTCCTGCTACCATACTTCCCAGCCATGATGGGCTCTTGCCCCTTTGAAACCGTAAGCTAAGTAATCTTTTCCTTCTATAAGTTGCCTTGGTCATGGTGTCTTATCACAGCAACAGAAAAATAACTAAAATAATCCCATTCTCCCCCCACCCCTTGGGTCATGAGCCCTTCCTTGCAGTGTATATCTGGGTCTGGTCTCCTGATTCTTGAGCAAACACTTGCTGGTTTTCAAGGAAGCCCTTAGAAATAACAAATGTGCTTACACCTCTACTTATGAGTTATTACATAATAATAGTAATGAATGGCAGATAGATTTTGCTATGTAAAGACCACAATATTTTACATAGCCACAATAAGTGGGAAGTATTACAATTCTCATTTTCATATGTAAGTAATGTAGGGCTCAGAAGGGCTGAGGTCATTTATTTGGGAACATCTAGCTAGCATCTGTGGGGGACCTGGAATTCAACCTCTGTCCTATCCAAAGCAGAGCACAGAAACGTAAGCATTGCCTGGTGCTGTGTCTACCTTCCCTGTTAGTCGATCTGCTCTGAAGCCTGCTTGCCCTCTGCTAGCCTCTTCATCACCCTCAGTGCCTGGCATAGATCATTCATTCTCCAGATAGCTACTGTCACTCTGCCAAGCACCTCGATTTCGTGCAGTGTCAGGTAATTAACAAGCTAAGCATGGTTTTTGTGAAGTAGTATATTTCTCTTGGCCTAAAAGGGAAAGCCTGCTGTGTATGTGCTACAGTTTGGGCCACGCTAGTGCAGGAACACACAGACTTTATGAATAGCAGCTCCGATTTCATCCTTAACCTACATATGTAGGAGGACACATGGCAATTTGATGTTTGTTATTAAATTTGATAATTCACAACTGACAAGGGAGTTGCTTACTGTTATTCTGATCAATGGCTAGTTTGGTTTAGTTATGAAAACACAGCTGCTGTGTTAACATTTTGTTTATATGCAGCTTGAATAATAAGAGGCATATCTTGAGTACAAATAGCCAGAGAGAGGATAATACATCTCTACACACATAAGTGCACATACACACAGAAAACCTACACAATAAATGTGAATCTATATTTCTAACAGAACATTAGAAAATACAATGTAATCCAGGGAAGTATTTATTCCCTTAACACTAACTAAAAACTCTTCTTCCATCGCCCATATCCTCATTTCTGCTCTGTCACCCTGGTCACCTGGGAAGACCCTCTTTCCTTTACCTCCTTCCACACTCCATCTAATGAGCTGCCTGCCTGTCTTATCAATTACACATCCCTGGAGTTGCTCTCTCCTGTGATTCCTGCAGCCTCTCTTTCCTGGAAACTCTCTTTTCTGCCCTACCACAGGGATCTTCTTAAAGCTCAGATCTGACATACAAAGTCCCTACTAGATACCCTTCTGAAACATGCCTGCTGCCCACGGGATACCATGCAGTCTCTTGGCATGACACTCAAGACAGCCTTAGCTTGTCCAGCCTCACAATCTAGCTTCATTTCTCACAGTTCCTCGCCACACAAACACTTCTGGCAAACTCCTCCTGGTTTTTCATCAATCACTGTACATTTATGCCTTGAACTCCCTGGGGATGCCTCTCTCTGCACTTCAGCAGCCTGGAAGCCCCTCTTTTATTTTGATTAATAGGTACAGGTCTATGCAAAATGACTTCCTGGGAGGACTTGGGCTATCGTGACCTTTGACCTTATGTTAGGCATTGCCAAATTCCCTTGCCTGACCTAAGCATCCCATACAAGGTCAATATTGTATCTGAGTTCTCCCTATGCATTCCTGTATCACTGAGTCTAGAACCTGGTAATGATGACTATATAGCAAATATTTGGAGGACTGGGAAACAATAACAATAATTTCCACAAGTCCTTGTAACCATACTACAGATGTGCTTATAAAGAAGAAGAGAAAGTGATTAATCTCAGCCTGTAAGAAGAAGGTGCCTGGGATCCTCTGGTGAGGGAGCTGGAGCCACTTGCCTATTTTGGCTACTCAAGATTCAGTCATACTTTCAGCAAAAGTAAATGCCTACTAGTCATTGGAGAGGATGATAGCCCAGGGGAATGCAGACAAATCAGACAAGTCTTCATCTCTTTGAGCTCCAGTACCACTAGAGAAGAGGCTTGCTTACATGCGAGGTACTTCAAATTCAAGTCTGGACACACATTGAGTGCAGATTTGTTCCTTTCCACAGCAGCCTAGGACAGACCCAGTAGCAGTGATGGATAGGCAGCCTTGGTTAAAGGGTAGGCTCTGTGTTAACTTCTCCCCACCCCACCCTGCTCTGTGTAAAATCTCCCTAGAGAAATATCAGCTACATTATTTGAAATGACCAGGAAAAACATAGGGGCACTTGTTCAGAAAGAGGGTGAAAGAAAAAGCACTTCGGAAAGTCTGGGGGCCTTCAGTGTAGGGGAGAAGCTGTGTGGACTTGCATAGGCCACATGCTGACCAAGGTGGCTCTGCCACTGGGCTTGGAAGGAGCAAATACAAGAAGGCCCAAAAGTGCTCTTTAGTAATTTCTCTATTGCATCAGAGCCTGAAAGGAGGCCCAGGGCCTGGTGGACTTAGTGACACTAGGCCACTGGAAGCTGTGCATGTACCAGTAACAAATATTTCTTGAGTGTTTACTGTGTGCTCAGTAATCTAAGTTGGAGTAACAGAGTGGAAAAGCAGGCGTTGTGTGTGTGTGTGTGTGTGTGTGTGTGTGTGTGACAGAGAGAGAGAGAGAGAGAGAGAGAGAGAGAGGTGGGGGGGTTTACTTCAGTGATGAAGGCCCAATATAAATAAGCTCAGAAAGAAATGTCCACGAAAATCATCAGTTAGAAAGCAGTGCCCTGAAGATGACAAAGCAGAGTGATGCGATGGGGGAGGGCGCTGCAGAAAGCGTATTAGATTAGTGTGGTACAGTCAAACCTCTTTCCACAGAGCCCTCAGGCAAGCTAGAATGCCCACAGCGCTTTCAAGAGCAACAGGTGAGGGAGGATGCTGTTAGCTTCCAACATGAGCCTGTCATACAAATCTCTCCTGTGCCTTCCCCTCTGAAGTTAATGAGGAGCATTTATGCAAAAAAGTGGAACTCCAAGTAGGTTGTAGATTTTGGGGGTGTATCTCCTGCTCGCCACCCCCCAAACACAGGCACTGCCGCTTCTTGCTTCAGGCCTGCTTATTTCTCCCTCAGGTACCTCTGGAGCCAAGACCCCAGACAAATCTGGCCAGCCTATTGTGGAGAGGCAGTTCCCAAGCCTCCTTTGACTTGCAGGCCTTAAGGCTGTAAAGAAAACAGCGTTGGGTCAGTGCCCCTGTGGAAATCAGAGAAACTCTTCCAGTGAATGTCTCTGATCCTTTGCTGGCGACTCTTAAACCTCGCCCCTTGAACACCCGTGAAATTGGGCCATGGAATGCCTCAGATCAGAGGTTACTAGGGAGACCCTGGGCATCTCTTCTTTCCTGCACCAAAGACTGTAGTGAATTGCCGTGCTTCCTTTGGATACGAACGGAAGTGCTCTAAAAGGCTGTTAGGGTGCAGAGTGAGACCAGGAAAAATTGGTGAGGCCAAGACTAGATGTGGAAGAGTGATGGGTTGCAACAGGTGGTGAGGAAGAACAGAAGGGCCGGAGACTACAGCATGCCAGGAGGCTGAAGGGATCGCAGAAAAGTGTCCCTTCCTTGCGTGCCCCCACCCCCCACCTCTGGCTCGGCCTGCAGCTGCTCTCAAGACCACAACCGCTGGCGCCTTTTCCCCAAGCCCGAGGCGCGCGCTGCAGGCTGGCCTTCTCCACACTCCTCCCCGCCCTCCCCGCCCTCCCCGCTCGGGCTGTCTGGCAGCGCCGCAGTGCTGGCTCCGGGGGGCCTTGGCGACCGGGCTCCCTCCTCTCCCCCTGCCCGCCCCAGCCTCCCTCCCTCCACTTCCCGCTGCCGCAGTGATCACGTCGTCGGAGATTTCCATCGGGGCTCCGGGGGCGGGCTTAGGGTGGGGAGCGCGGGCTGGGGCGGGGCGAGTGGGAGGAGTGAAAGTTGGAGCGCAACAAAACCCTCCACCTCGCGCTCGGTGCTGCCAGACCTGCACTGCGACCTCTGCACAGGTGGTCGTGCCAGGCTCTGCCGCGATGTTGCCCAAAGTTCTCCTGATGCTTCTCAACATCTTCCTGGCCCTCCAGTGGAGGTAAGTCTCCATCCTGGCACCCTGGAGCCCTAGGTGCCTAGCAGGCTCCCGGGATCCCGGAGCCCAGCTAGTGCTTTGCCCTGGGTTCCAGTGTGGGCCAGCTGGGTCCTGAGTCCCCCCGATGTGCGCTAGGTCCCGCGGGCCCCCTAATGGACGGGCATCCTGGGCTGCGGACGGGAAGGCCCGGGGAGCACGACGGGACGGTCCTCAGCCCACTGACGTCGTGGGCTCTGTCTGGCCCGCCAAAGCCCTGCAGCCGCGGCCAGGCAGCGAGCACTCTGTTCCCTCGCGGAGTCTGGCGTAGAAAGGGAGAAAAAGGCGCGCAGAACCTTCCTGAGCTGGCGCGTGCAACTCGGGGTTGAGCTGGGGACTTTTGGAAGGTGGGTTCGAGACTGGGAGACCAGAAGTGCCTGAAATGTCGTGTTGTCTGATTTGTTCACTCTTGCTTACGTTTTTAATATTTATTTTTTCTTTTATTTTTTATTATTTATATATATATATATATATTTATTTATTTTCAGCGCCTACCAAGCACCAGGCACTATGCCAGGCAACTCTGACTTTACTTGCTTTCCATCCCGTTACTTCTTTTAGTAGCAGACAGGAGTCTTGGTTTCTTCGAAGGTTTTCTGCCCAAGCTGCCCTCCACCCCTTAGCTGTTGCCTCCCCTTACCTTTCTAGACCCCAGACACCCTGCTGGCTCTTGGGTACACCTTTGAGATCTGTGGTTTGGGGCCTGGGTTTCAATCCTTTCCCTCTTTTCTGGTCTCCAGGCTTTGGACATTGATAGGATGTGTGTCCTCAGGATTTCTGACTTTTACGGGTGGAAGATGACTGTTTCATGGTTTTTTTTATTTGTCCTTTTTTTTTTTTTTTGAGACTGTCTTGTTGGGTGTGAACTGTCACAAGTTCTTAAGCTTCCGGATCTGTTCAGCTTTCTCGAAGTCTCCATGGCATTGCTCTTGTTTGTCTTGAAGAGGGGCAAGATGTCTTCGCTCCCAACCCAAGCTAATAACTCCTTGGGGAAGGACGTGAGGCTCTCTGCTGGTTCTCTTGTGCCCTAGGATTGCACTGACCTCAGGAGGGGCTTGGAAAATGTTTTTGAATGAATATTAGGGATTTCTACTTATCCACATCCCTCTATATAGAATTTTGCTGGACCAAAAAGATGGCTGGTGATGAGAGAGGGGGCATGAAGAAGGGAGGGGGATGAGAGGGAAACACAGCCGTCCGGCGGGGTGGGGGGTGGGGGAGGGGGGAGAGATGCTGACGTGCAGACACTGTCAGCATGGCAACCTGTGATGTCAAGAAAGAGGAGGCAGCAGTGGGGGTGTGCTGGGCCAAACCTCACTTTGGTCAAGGCTCAATCTCAAATCAGTTGAGTGACTTTGAGCAGCCCTTCCCCCATGTGGGCTTCAGTTTGTCCATCAATAAAGTGAAAAGGAGAGTGAATCTGAGGAAGAGACCCAGGTCCTTCCTCATGCTCCTTTGCTCCCCTCTCCAGCCAAATTATAGTGCAGAGCCTCAACCTCATACTGAAGGGATGCGGGTGCGTGAAAAGCTTCCATGGAAAATCCCACTAGTTTAGGGTATGGGTGGTTTCCAAGATTTTATTTTTTCTAACCCTGAAAATGAACTTGGTGGCTTGCTGGCAAAGGTTGTGTGTAACCAGGAGCTCCTTAACCCCAAACATCCCAGGGTGTGGCTATTTGTTTACACTGGCAAAATCTAATTTGAGTATTCAAGC
The DNA here is from genome assembly GCF_000622305.1 of Nannospalax galili. Lineage (NCBI taxonomy): Eukaryota > Metazoa > Chordata > Mammalia > Rodentia > Spalacidae > Nannospalax > Nannospalax galili. Next base: position 1,774,387 of record NW_008334861.1, on the reverse strand, counting down.
AACCTTCCGTCCCTCTGAGATAATTTTTCTTGCAGACCTAGTAGAGGGTCTCTCTTCCACAGTGTTGGTCCTTATCTCTTCAGAGGACTAGGGGATTAGCCTCTGGGTGCAAAGGGGACTTTAAAAGCCCCAGGGAAGAAGCTATATTCCAGATATGGTATTTAAAGGTGGAAATGATTTCCTCAAGCCCAGTCATTGCCTAGCCCACAATGGGAATTAGCCATTTCAGAAGTGAGAAATGGCCCCAGCTTAATACATCTGTATGCCAATTAAGCAATTCTAGAAATTGGAATACTGCTAAAAAAAAAAAAAGGCAGTTTGCTGCACAGTTGGTAACCCCTTGATCTGTAGCACAGGGATGCAACCACCTTGTTCTTCTGCTCTATATAGCCCTTATTTTAGGAGCTATGTAGAGCAAGTGGCCTGATCCCTTTTTAAGTATATAAATTAGAAAACACAGAAATCATAAGCAAACAGCCCAGTAGATTTTCACAAGGTATACATGATCATGTAACTAATACCTAGATGAGGAAATGATTATCAGCCACCCACCTACCCCAAGCCTCATCAAATACACAATTTCCCTAAAGGAAATCGCTCTCTTTGCCTTCCAACATCACACATTAATTAGGGCTGATAGCTTTTCAAAAGCTTTTAACTGTATTTTTGCAAAGATCTAGAGAACTAGAGAGAACAGTATACTGAATCTCTACATACCCATCACCATCCTTAATATTTATGAATGAATTGGTTAATGGTCACTCATTGCCTCTCTCCCCTACTCACTATCATTTTAGCTAAGAGTTTTTGGAATAAATCTCAGATATCATATCATTTTGTATGTAATTATTATAGTCAGTGAAGACTTTGCCAATAAAAGAAAAATACATTAAACATTTAAGAAGAATTTATTCATAGTTCAACTATTCAGTCTTCAAATTCCTACTATTTCACCATATATTGTTTTTACAGTTTGCCTTTAAAAATCGGTATTCAAGTATGATCCATAGATTAGCATGTGGAGTATTTTTATTGTTAAAATGCCTCTAATAGAAAAGAGGTCATATCATAAACAAACAGCTGATGAGGTGTCAGGAAATGACCATGGGGGTGTAAACAAAGAAACAAATCCCACTTCTTTTCACAACCTGACCTCTAACACTGCAAGAGACTTTCACAAATTAGTAGGTGGATATTTTTATATTTTAAAGAAATACTATCTTGTTGTTTTTGTCATTGTCATTATTGTCTTGGTGCCTGGCTGTCATGTTCAAGATGCTCTCCTGTCCACCAACTAGTTCCCAGATACAGCACAAAGTACAGAGACCATAAGAAAGAGGTACTCTCTGTAGGTGGGGCCTTCATTCCTCCACCTCATGCCTCCAATACAGCGAGGATTACAAACCATCCCAGGATTTTTAGTCCTGTGTGGGAGAGGCTGCCCTGGATTTTGAAAGCATGCCTCAGCAGCACTGGCCCTCGGCTTGTGCCTTCCTCTCAGGCAGATGGGAGGCCGAGGCTAGAAACAACAGCCAGTTGGCCAGAGTTCACACAACAATGCCCACCCATCTCATTCCATATAAGACGGCCTTTGACAATTTAGTTTAATATTTGTTGTTGACTGTTTTTTTAAAATAAAGAATTATGGAAGATGGATCACGTAGAAAGTCCCAAAAGAGCAGTGAAATTTAAAAGGAATTATCAAGTATAATCTGTTAGTGCCTCATCGGTTCCTATTGCCACTCACTAATTAAGCCTTGTGTTGCAAATAATTTCATTTGTTTCTATCCCAAGAGGCATCAGCCCTAACCCTTAGTGAGGTGAGAACAATGCTTCATGGTCTTATGTTCCAGGGTCGGACCTCACGTCAAACTGGAGGATGAATCCCCTGCTCCTGAGGACGTCGTCTTCGGCCCCCAGCCTCAGCCTCAGCCTCAGCCCCACCCTCTGCCAGAGCCCCAGGCTGTGCCTCAGCCTCAGTCTCAGTCTCAGCCCCATCCTCTGCCCCAACCCCAACCTCTGCCACAGCCCCAGCTTCTGCCTCAGCCCCAGCCCGAGCCCCAGGTCCAGTCCCAGCCCCAGCCTCTGCCTTTGCCGCCTCATCCTCTGCCTGAACCTCTGCCTCATCCTCTGCCTGAACCTCTGCCTCATCCTCTGCCTGAACCTCTGCCTCATCCTCTGCCTGAACCTCTGCCTCATCCTCTGCCTGAACCTCTGCCTCATCCTCTGCCTGAACCTCTGCCTCATCCTCTGCCTGAACCTCTGCCTCATCCTCTGCCTGAACCTCTGCCTCATCCTCTGCCTGAACCTCTGCCTCATCCTCTGCCTGAACCTCTGCCTCATCCTCTGCCTGAACCTCTGCCTCATCCTCTGCCTGAACCTCTGCCTCATCCTCTGCCTGAACCTCTGCCTCATCCTCTGCCTGAACCTCTGCCTCATCCTTTGCCTGAACCTCTGCCTCAGCCCCATCCCCAGCCCCAACCTGAGCCCCAGCTCCAGACCCAGCTTCAACCTCTTCCTGAACCTCTGCCTCATCCTCTGCCTGACCCCCAGCCCCAGCCCCAGCCCCAGCCCCAGCCCCAGCCTCAGCATACTGAAAGGAAGCTCACTGAGGAAGAAACAGAACTCAGTGTTAATTTCATGACTGGTCCTGGAAGTTCAGGTCGCAAATTGACAAAAGCGTCTCGAATCCTGAACACCATCCTGCATAACCGTAAACTGCACCCTGGCATTGGAGGTGAGTAGGAAGAGGACACTTCTTATTTTGTAGGGAATGCAAATTGTGGATATAGGTCTAGAGAATGGGTGAGGTGTAGACAAGGGAGCCAAAAACATGGACAGAAACTTGTACAGCTCATCCACCTGGTAAGAGGCAATGACTCTAGTATTAGGAATGCCCTGGACCTTGGTCAACACTTTTCACTTCTCTTGCCCTCAGTTTTACTAAGTCTAAAATAAGACAAGTGATATAAAAGTATATGCCTAATCCTTACAGTCCATGAGCTCGCACTTGCCATGAAAGAACAGATAAGAAAGGAGATGGATCAGCCCTCTTCTCTCCTTTTTCATCACTCACTGCTTGGTGTCATGCTCCCATTTGACTCTTACCCTCTGCTTGCTTCCCCTACAGAGAAGCCCACTCTGGTCACCGTTGAGGTCTCTGTCAACAGCTTTGGACCTATTTTCATCCACAACATGGTGAGTACTGAACTTTGATGACAGTTTTTCCTAGCCGGGCGACAAGATAAGTACCCCATCTTAAGGCCTGCCTCTTTTTCTTGCTTTCTGCTGTTTTTTTTTTTTTTTTTACTACTACAAGAGGTTTGCTGTTGTTGTTTTTGTTTTTGTTGTTGTTGTTGTTGTTGTTGTTTTGGTGTGAATGGGGATTTTACCCATCACTGAGTTGAGAACATGACTGGAAAAGGTAAGTCCCTTGCTGCCTGAAGAGGACCTTCAGAATTGTGACTGTAATCTGCAGTCTTTCATTCAAAATAAAAAGAATAAAGCAACTTTAAACACCACAATGGAATGTGTCTTTTTCTGATTATTCCTATGAACTCTAATATTGTCGTAGTGTCCCGTCTTCTTCCCTTCCTACTGGAATAATATGATCCCAGGTCAACCTTAATCATCTCCTATCTGGAATATGCAAATATTTCGATACTCAGTCCTGCTAAGCAGGCGTCCACAGTGATGTGCCTACAGCTTTGACCCTACTTCTAGCATGTAGTTCAACCTCACAGTCTAGGAAGCAAGCCTTCTCTCATGCCTCTATTCTTTTTCACCCTATTAGAGCCCACAGGTTGTGACTGTACTAGAATATGAACCTTCCAGTTCAATATTGTACATCTGAACAGGGTCTTTATTCAAGTGGTTTCCTGTTTGAGATGCTGTTTCTCTAGTCTTTCCCTTGTCAAAAGCCTTCTCCTTCAGGGTCCAGCTCAGATGACATCTTATTTGTAGCAACTTATTGGACTACCATAGCAACTACTACTACCTGGTCCCTTCCTGCACTGTTCTCTTTTCTGGGCACTCACATCCTTCTGGCTTACATGTGGCTTGTTCTCATTAGCTTATTCCTGGTAGTTAATTGTTTTATGTCAGTCTTTCTCTCTCCATTTTGGAATCCTTGATGCTAAGAGCAGAGTATATGGTAATTAATTACCAAAGATGTTCTCCAAAACTCATAACTTACAGTGTTTCACAGAGAAAAGTTGTGGTGAGCAGCTCTATAATATCCATGCATTTGGTTTGGCAAAAGAGTCTTGGTGTTGAGATGGGGCCTTCCTAACAGACTCAAAGGTAAGTAACCTCCATGAATGGAAGAATGTCTCAGAATGGTATTCTAACAGCAGACAGTGCCCCTCCCCTTGTATTAAATCAGTCTAAATTCTAGCAAGCTGATCTGTTCCTTTACCACTAAGCTGTCCATTTCCACCCAGTTGGTGTTGGCTAAATTCTGTAGGCTAAGTAGGAGAGACCACGCATTGATAAATGCAGCAAATGATCCTAAGTTGCTTTGCTTTGTTTTCGAGATGAGTACCTGGTAAAACCAAAAAGTACTGGGAAACTTCTCAGGCAATTTGTGTAGTTTTTATATTTGGGGGGACCAGTGTTTGTTCTCTACAGGAGTCCTTGTGGGAGTTCTAAGGGTAGCCACACTCTAAGGGTAGCTGAATGCTCCATCTCTCCTTGTTCAACACCTATTAATTCTGCCAGCACTGGCCTCACCTGTGGTTCCAGGAAGTGCTAGTATGTGACAAGCCCTAAAGATACAGTCCAGTCACCCAGACATTGATGTGAGGCACAGAACTGGATCAGTATGGAACCAACAACCTGCTTTATTTAGCCAGTAAGGTGGCACTTCTGAAACTTCCAAAGCCTCATGTGACAGAATCTCAGCTTCTATGTGGTTCCAAATCGTTCTAGAAAGTTGAGGGAGGTCCCTGTTCTTGTACAGCTTGCTTTCCTCTAATGCATTTCATGAGGAGAGAAACACACACGTCTGCCACACAGTCTCAGATCTTGCCAATGCTGGACCGTGGCTTAGCTCTGAGAATCTTTGTGGCAGCCAAATCTCCTCGTGTGACATTTGAGGCAGTTGAGTGTCTCGCCAGGTTTGCGGGTCTCAGTGGTAACCACCTAGTCAGTGGACTTGGTTGATTAGATTTGGCACCCTTCAGTCACTCAGGCATGCGGAATAGTGGAGGGAAGTCTAATCAAGTATTTCTGCCAGTCTCCTGGCTCAACTTTGAAAACACTAAGTCTTAAAAACAATGACAAGTCTGGGAAGAACTGCCTGTCACGAAGTCCCCAGTTGCTAACGTTGTCTCTTACTGTGGCAATTATTGCAGGTGGTTCTCATTAACCCAGCTCTGAAACACCGCATTTCTAGATTCAGCTGAGCTAAAAGAGAGATCCATTCTAGTTCCCTGTCAAACTGGGGAAAAGTTGAACTGTGAACCATTAGTTCCTAGTTGATGTGTGAAGAATTTGCAAATGGTGCCTTGTTAAATAGCAGTCAAATACTTATTTTGAACACTTTATAGAAGACCGTGAGCATGGCATGGGTGTGGAGAGGGAAGGCTCCCCATGGGCTACCATGTAGTTCATGTGCTGGGCTGTAGAGGTGAGCTTGGCAGCTACTGGGAATGTGGAAACTCTCTGAAGGCTCTTTGTGAAGGCAGACGAGGTGGGGCAGGGCAGGGCAGGGCCAGGCACTGTCAGACTTCCCTGATAAATGGCAGGTACACGCTGCTAGCACTTTTCTGCCTGCCATTCTGGTTCGCCGTGGGGAGCACCTTTCCTTTTGCATTTGTCTTCTCTGGCTCCTAACAGTTTGGTTGCAGCGTCCAGCTAGCACCTGTTGCCCCATGCTGTGCTAGCATTTGGGTTTCTGCTTGGTACCAGGGTCTCATTTATACTGGACAAATATTTCACCACTCAGGTCTATCTCTGGCCTCATTCTAAAACATTTAAAAAAAATTTTGAGACAAGGTCTCACTCAATTGTTCAGACTGGTCTTACTGTACTCTGTAGCCCAGGCAGGCCTTTGAACAAGGCATCATCATGCCTCAGTCTCCCATGTATGTGGGAGGACTGGAATCCTATGCCATAAGGCCCATTTGGTACTTATTCTTTGGTGCAAGATTACTGAGAAGCCCCAAAAGTTATTTTTTGTGCAAGTGAAAGCTATGCCAGGGTAAGGTCATCGTAACAATGCTCTGAATGGCAGAGCCATCATGCCACCATTAGCTGTGTGACTTTGGACAGCTTCTGTTCCGAGTCTCAGCTTTCCTACTTTTAAAATAAATTAGGAAAGCTGGCCTTCAGTTCTGCTGTGCGTAATTCTGCTCCTTGCTTTTCAGGTTGCTTGTGCCTATATTACAGTCTGTGGTTTTGTCCTGCAAGTCTCAGCAGTGTGAATTTCTTGCTTCTTTCTATTAAACAGCCTTCTTGATGTTTAAGAGTTTATGGGATCCGTAATATGTGGAGACCAAATAATCATGTAAATATCCACTCATGTGCACACACTTTTCAGAGGATATAGGCACTTATTTGAAAGGAAAAATAAGACATAGGAGAAAAAATGATTCTCCTTGTTAAAAAAAAGAGACTAGTTAGACATTTCTCTTGTGACTCAAATCACTTCATTTTTAATATGATTCTGGGGAATGAATGACTGAGCTTAACTAATACCTGTGTTCCATGAATAAAAGTTGAGAAGGGAGCCTTTCCTATATTCAATGAGGTGTGTGAGCTTATACATTTCTAAGTGCTTCTGAGCTGGAATTTTTTTGTTTGTGGCAGGGGAGGGTGCTGAAAGTGTATTGAACTGGCAGGAGAAGTAGCCCAGCCCACATGACCATGATGAAGCACTGAGCCCAGCCATGCAATAAACCACTATCATCTGGGGTTTTATCAATGCAGCGTGTCTTCCCAAACCACTATGTATTTGAGAATGTTACTTTCTTTTTAAAACACAGGGCAATGGAAAATTCCTGCACCCAAACATTCAGTACTTACTCTTATGGCATGAACCCTTTGACCACTGATAGAGAAAGGGCATGATGTCAGCTATGGGGGCAAAGCTGTTTGAGGGGACTCCAGAGTTTAGATGAGCTATATAGCTTCCACAAGGCAGAAGGAACTTTGTCTGGGAAAGTAGGGAACTTATTTAGCACAAATGTTTCTACAGTTCTGAGTTGACTACTGTGTGATGTCAGGACCTAGCTCCCTTTGCTGTGGCAGCCAAGTCAGGTGTGACTGATTTCTTGGCTGGGGTAAGGTCTGAGTCCCTTTGAGTCCTGAAACCGAAAGAATCTGGCAAACCAGGAACTGTTTCCGTCTCCTGCTTCTTGGTCCAGTGCTCCGTGTGTTGCACCACACTGCCTTTAGGGATCCATGTTAAGTAGTGCCAAACTTAGTATTTGCATGCAAATGCACCTTGTCTGCTTAGCCCCAAGTATATGGTTTTCTATCCCTTCCCACCAGGAGTATTTCATCGACATCATCTTCTCTCAGACCTGGTATGATGAACATCTTTGTTACAACGACACCTATGAGACCCTTGTTGTGCACGGCAATGTGATGAGCCACTTGTGGATTCCGGATGCCTTTTGGGGGAATTCTACGAGGGCCTATGCATATGGTATCACCATGCCCAGCCAGAAGACTTGTATCCACAAGGATAGAAAGGTGTCGCACTCAGATAGGTATGTCAAGCCTTTAGTGTCGCCCCTTCTGGGGCTCTTCTACTTCTTTCGGAAATCTTAACCAAACACTCCTGAGCAGATGTCATTCTGCATAATATTTCTACAAGCCTGCCTAGCTTTCCAAGACCAGGAGCCCAACCTCTTCCAGTTCGGGTACAGGCACAGAGATCTCAAAATAAAAGGACACTGCATGAAGACATATACCAAGTTTGCTCCTAAACGTGGGAGCTGTTTCTTGGCTCCAAGTCAAGAATTCCTTCAACTGGAATGTGCCCATAAGACTGCATTGCCTAGACAATTCCATCCCAAGTGGGCAATGGATGTAAAGACATGTCCACGGTGGTGGAATTGTCTGGGAAGAGTAGCAACACAGTGATTGGAAAGGTAACTAAGACTAAGTTAGATAGTAGGATGCCTGGCTGGGGAAGCTTGTGTTGGCAGTGCAGGCTGTGGAGGTAGCAGAGTGTGGAAAATTGCGAGGTTGGGGAACTGGGCTGGGCCAGAAAACATAGTCCATCTAGGCTTTCAAGACACTTCTCTGATGGTGGGAGCCCAGAGTAGTGAGATTAGAAGCTCTTCTTCATCTCTTTCATATCTCTCCATGGAGCTTTTCATCTTAAATTCTACTGTTGTCATTCACTGGAAGTTTTCCCCGGTCAAAGTTGAGTGAATACCTAAGTGCTCAGAGCCAGCCTAATGGGGCACCTTTCTCCCTTTCAGGATGACCGTTGATGCGGGATGTTCCCTCCACATGCTCAAATTTCCAATGGACTCTCACTCTTGCCCTCTGTCTTTCTCTAGCTGTGAGTACCTTCTTAGGTTTCTGGGGATCCAGAGATATACTGGGCCCCTCTTTTTTCTCATCTTTGCTTTTTATATTTTCTGCTTCTGCTTTTCTCCTAAGATGGTGGCAAGCTTGTACAAAGCCTCCATTCTCCACACATCCCATCCTCACCTGCATCCTCCACACATCCCATCCTCACCCCCATTCTCCACACACCCCCATCCTCACCTCCATTTACACACACCCCCATCCTCACCTCCGTTTTCCACACACCCCATCCTCACCTCCATTCTCCACACACACCCCACCTTTCCTGCCAACAGTGCTGTGCTGCATTACGTTGGCTTTGTGTTGGAGTTGTCCCTCACCTTGCTCCACCTTAAGCTAGTCACCTGCTTCTGAAGTGTATCTAAAGTATGTCTGCTCCTCTCCATCTCTCCCTTAATGCAGGGCTTTATCATCTGCTTTGACCTTTGCAATATCTTCACTTTGAAACTGAACATGTTCTAAGCTAAATTCATTGTGTCCCCCAAGCCCCTGCCCCCAAGGTAAATGTGTTGCTTCTGTGTTTCCATCAGCCTCACTGAAGGGTGCCACCAACCCACCCTGTTGTCCAAGTCAAGAACTTTGATGCTTCCCTTTCGCTAACCCTCCACATCTATACAATCCACATATCCTGTTGGTGTTACCTCCAGATTTCTACTAATTCCATCTATTATCTGCATTCTGACTGTTACAGCTTTGACTCCTACCTTCATTTATTTATATTGTGCCTAGACTGTGGCACTGGCTTCCCATAACTGGCAACGTGCCAACATGCTGCTCTCACATTAGAACCACAGTGACCTAGTGGAAGCACCATATAGAGCAGGTCATTTTTCATGACAAATCTTTTCTTAGCCCACACAGATCAATTCTAAATTCCTTAAAATGACCATCAAGGCCCTTCATGACTCGGCTTCCTCTGCTTCCTGCTGCACAATTCATCTGTGTGCCCATTACCCTAAAGTTTTTTTCTGTTTCCATATTAAGCCAGGCATTTCACCTTCTGTGCTGCCCCATCAACTGCATCAACCTTATCTATATGAAGACTTTCAAGACAATGTGAATGTCACGTGCTTTATGAAGTCTTTTCCAAGTCCCCAAGTGGCCCTTCCCTACCTTGCCCATGGCTCCGTGAATAACGATTTTTCAGAGCAACTCCCCCAGACCACAGCTGCAAACTGTCTTAATGAAATGGGAATGCGAGAGACGGGTTCCTGGCTTGCTGACCTTTGCATTCCCAGCCCAGGGCCTGGTACTAAGGACTCTTCAGTAAATATACTTACTGAATGGGGTTCAACAACCAGGCAAGAGGCAAGGTCCCACAGCTGGTGAGGCCAGAGTCAAAACTCCAAAGTGTGACTGAAGCTGACTCCGTGCTTGTTGGGACCTCTGTTGGGCTTCCCAGTCTCACGCGACCCTCTTTTCCACATTGATTTCCAGGGTCCTATGATGAGAATGCAACGATCTACAAGTGGGAGAATGTCAAGCTTGAAATCGTTGAGAAGAACACTTGGAACCTCTTCCAGTATGATTTCACCGGAGTGAGCAACAAAACTGAAATCGTCTCAACTCCAACTGGTGAGTGTTCAGGGGGATCTAGGGCTGAGCAGTAGCTGAGGAAGGATAACCGCAGGTGGTCATTTGTACAAAAGCTGTACATAAATCCTGTGGAAATACTCTGTAGGATGTGGCTCCTGGATTGTACATGCTGAGCACTTATAACTGTTTGCAGAGGAAACTGAGACTTTATAACTATGTCTCAGTCTCATCTGCAAAGAAGTAAGTGCTTTGCCAAGCTCCCCGAGAGGTAAGTGCCTACAGTATTGTGGCTGTCAGAATGTGCATTTACCTTTGTCCTCCAGATTCTTCTGGGTCAGTCTTTGTTATAACACTGACTCACTAGGATGGCTTTGGAGAAGGGTTCTTATTTGATTCTTCCTTGCCCAGAACCAACCCAAGCTGTTTGAACAGGAAGCAAGGTCCATCTTAATGGGACGTAAAGGTGGAAACTAGAGTCCTAGTGTCTGCTAGTGAGGGCCAGGGTAGTCTGCAGGAAGTTACACAGTAGCAATAGCTGCCACATAAACATTTGTCTTAAAGGAACATCCCTGTAAAGCACAGATTGCCATCAAAAGCTTCATGGTGGATTCAACAAAGACATGGTGGTTATTGATTTTTCTGACCTTGTTCCTGACAAGGATGTAAGGGGTGGATCCTGGGTCTTCTAACTTGCAGCTCCCAAACAGATGTGAGCATCTTTGCTTGTATTCCTAGGTGATCTGAATGAGGAGCCAAAGAATCTCCCCAGGGTAGCTCCCAGAGCAACCCTGGAACCTCTTCATATGTATTGACCAGAATGTGGATGGAGCAAGTCACCCAGCCAACTATCTGTCACGGGAAGCATCTTGCTTTGCTTCTGGTGATGACACAAAATCTGCTTCACTTACTGAGTTGGTCGGTGGGGGAGGGACGGCTCATGCTCACCTGGCTAAAGCTTTGCTTACAGAGTACTAGGCAGGGGATGGGAGCTGCTTTAAAAATGCTTTTCTTTTCTTGGGGTTCTGAGAAAGATACTTCGCTCCCTTTGGCTTGGGATCTTTGCTCTTCCACCAGTTTCTCCAGATAGGTGGAGACCCGTCATCCAAAATGGCCGAGGAGACAAGGCCCAGGGGCTTTCAAGTCACTAGTGGTTCCGTTTAGTAGATGGTTTGCACATTGTTTCAAAATGGTGCCCTAGTGACTACAAAGCCCCAGAGCCAGCATCATCACTGAAGCAGTGACAGTAGGTAAGCACCAGCTCTCCTCGGGGAGAGAGGAGTCATTCTTCTTTTTCTTCTGATGGAGACTGCTTGTTCTTGATTCATGCTTTCTCCACTTGCAGAGCTATCCTTGGGACTGGTTCCAAAGTCTCCCTGTTAGATCCTGGAACAGTCTTCTCCAGCTGGAGCACAGTGTACTCATTTCATCAGGGTTTAGAATGCAGCAGTGGCCTGCAACTTGGGCCATTTTGGACCTTAAAGCAGAGTCTGTGCTTTAGGAGCTTCTCAGAAAGTACAACCCTGCCCTCAGTAAGTGAGCCACCCTCCACCCACAGCTGCTGAGCCCCTGGGGGAATTTTGCCATGGTCAGTTGACCATCTTGCAAGGAAGCAACTTCCTTCTCCAGACAGTTCTTACCATCAAAAACTCTCCCTGTTCTTCTGAAACTGGAGGCTAGGCCTTTTATCTGTCATATCTGATTCTTTTTCCCTAGAACTATTCTGTTTATGTTAACTGAAGTCCCTCTTCCAAGACGTCAAATTTAAAGGGCTGGTATTATCATCAGAGCACTGGTTCACAGTCTATACAGCCCTACTTCTTTTCCTCTCTTGTTCTTCAAAGGCGTCGGTTCACTTATCCTTCTAGCCCATGTCCTCCATACACAGTCTTTTAATTGTGTCCTTCTGACACTGCACTGACCAACCATGATGTGGACAAAGCAGGTAAGATAGAAAATCATCTTTAATACATGCTTTTTGTTTTGGCTTTCAGCCCTCCATATCTTTCTTCTCTTGCCATTGTGTCAGTGCTCCTCAGGAAGGAGCAAACGTGTGTTCGTATCCTTCTCCTGACAAATTTTTAACTCTGAACACATGAGAAGTTCTTCTTTAGTCAGTGTCAATAAAATTCAAATGGAGAGATCCCACAGAGTAACAGGTCTGCTGACAAACACATAGACTCGGGACTTAGGTGGCAATAGTGAATTTGGGCAAGACCCCAAGTCAAGAGAACTAGGAATGTGACATCCTGGCTAGTAGGCAAGTCTGAGGGTGGTCCTTGCTGCAGTGCTTGAGGAATTCTACTCCCAAAGAAGCGACTCTGGAATTTCCAGTGATCCTAGAGAACATCGTTCCCTTTCCTCAGAAGAATCTGAGCACCTTTGCTCCTTGAGTGTCAGTGCTTTCAAGATAACTACAAAATGCTGCTCCCCTGCTTTGGCGTCTTTGGTGTCTCCTTTCTGGAGAGTCCTTAATGTTTGCCCAGGGGTAGCCTTCCACACTGTTCCAGGCTTGGTTAGTTAATGGCTAAGCTGAAGGGCCCACATGAATACTTGCTGGAAGGGATTTAAAAGCTCACTTAATTCAAAGTCAAGAATCTCTATAGCATTAAAGAGGCAGGGATTTGCAGCTTAGCTTCACAAAAGAGCCAGTACTGGGGCAATCTAAAGACCAATATGATATGGAGAGTAAAACTTAATACTCTGGGCTCAGAGAAAAGCCCAGACTACACACAGAGTCACGATTAGCACGAGGAAGTGTTTGGAGCAACATGAGCAACAGAGTCTGCCCACTGGTGACATAGGTGTTCATCAGTTCTCGTAGAGTCTATTGCCGGTTCAGGCAAAGTTGGTTCTTAGTGTCAGATTACAGAGTATATAGTTGATTGTGTAGTTTGTCTGCATCAAAGAGTCAGTAGAAGTTAAGGAGACAGGAGAACGTTTGCCTTTCGAAAAACAGACTTTTGGAGAGTTAGTGAACAGAGGAAGGGATCATTAGCACGCTTGTGTTGGCTTAGCTCGCAGCTGGCTGTGGGTCTTACAGGAAGTCTCCCTCTGAGCTTCTGCTGCTATGTGTATGGCACTGAAATACTGTGACTCAGTCTTAGGACTCTGGTCGGGTACCCCGTGACCTGGACAACGGGACCCATGATGTGTCTGTCCTGCTGGACATCTGCTTCAGTGCTGTAGTGCAGTGGTGTATTTTATGTCTTTCAGGTGACTTCATGGTCGTGACATTTTTCTTCAATGTGAGCCAGCAGTTTGGCTTCATTGCCTTTCAGAACCGTGTCCCTTCTTCTATGAACACAGTCTTCTCTTGGGTCTCTTTCTGGATCAAGCTAGAGCCTGATTCGGACAAGACAACTTTAGGTAAGAGAGTGAGGTGAGCATAAGCATGGGTGCATGGTAGAGCGTTAGCTTTGCTACGGCACAAATTTACCATCTCCTGGTGCCCTTGGAGCAGCGTACTGCATGAGTCTTTGCTCTTATAGGATCACTTGTGTACTCACCAGGGCCATACTAGGCACCTTTTCTCGTAAGAATTTCCTCATGTCTCCTATCTCACAGCTTTGGACTGCTATATTGCCATTTGTTTCGTCTTCTGCTTCTGTGCTCTACTAGAATTTGCTGTGCTCAACTTCCTGATCTACAATGAGACGAAACACCATGCTTCTTCAAGATTCTACCAGGTAAGAACTGGGTATTGGAGCAGGAGGCAACATTTTAGAATGGGGAACCCCAACAGTGAGGGAGCTAGGGTTATGGCACATGGGTGGCCAGCTTCCTAAGTGATGAGAAGTTCCGTGGGGTGGTGGAGGAAATAAGCCTCCTGTTGATGGAAATCCCAGAGGGCCAAGATGGGATGTGCCAAATTCAGTTTCTAGGAAATGCTAGGCAAACTTTAGTTTTGACTCACATTCCCCTAACCATCTCCTCCTTTTTTCATTTGTCCATTGCAGCCTCTGACCGGTAGCCGTGGTAGTGCCCGCACTCGTGCTCGTGCCCGTGCCCGTGCCCGTGCCCGCCAGCAGCAGGAAGTGTTTGTGTACAAGATTCTCACCTTCGAGGGAAACGATGAAGAGGATCATCAGTCCTGTCCAGTCCGTCGACTTCAAAGGCCAAGAAACCCCCAGTGTCCTAGAAAACGGTGTGTGAAGACGACCAACTACGTGTGCGTCAAGGTTTTTAGAAAGTATTTCTGCATGGTCCCTAATTGTCAGGGCAGTACCTGGCAGGAGGGCCGCCTCTGCATCCACATCTACCGCCTGGATAACTACTCACAGGTGCTTTTCCCAGTTACCTTCATCTTTTTTAATGTGCTGTACTGGCTGATTTGCCTTAACTTGTAGGTGCCAGCTAGTACTTCATGGGGCAGCCTCTTCAGTTCCCCGGGAGGTACTAAGCCCCTTGCCAAGGGAGTTAGGAGACAACAGCAACAGCAGCAGGAGGACCTAGAGACAGTCTTTTCTTAGCTCTTCCCCAGTGCGAGTCTGTGGAGAGTTTGCCTTTGCTGGCCCCCTCTTCACTGGTCCCTTCGTTTGATCTCTTTAATAGCCCCTCTCAAGTAACAGGCCACCACTATTTGGAAAAGAGCATTCATGATGCTCAGCATGCCCATGTATGAGCAGATCAGCCCTGCTGACTGTGTTGACAGCTACTGCCTTTCCCCAGAAACCCATGATTGCCTTTGTGGTGCCAAGGGGCCCAGCTCAGACTCAGCTCCAGAACACACAGAGGATGAATAGCAGCCAGAAGGTCCCTGTCCTCAAGTCTTTAAGTCAGATCATTGGATTCTTGTTTCTCTACCTGCCCTCCCCCTTCCTTCACGGACAGAAGCACACTGGCAATATCTCTGTAGGAGGAGAGGAGCCAACAAGTGGCCTGTTTGGGACAGTACACCCCTCTGCTGCTGTGCTATCTCCTTCTCCCCATCTGCCTCCATCTGCACTACCAATTCAGTTCCCTTCATCCAGTGGGTATTTATTTTCATGTGTAGTGATAGTGATTGGCCTCTGCTTTGTATGCCTCCTTCTTCCTCTTTCTTGACCCTTGTGATTTTTTCTGTAACTTCCCTGGTGACTTTCCCAGCCCTGATCCAGGTGCTAGGCCTTGGTGACTTCTTGGGGCCAAGAAACTAAGAACACTCTGCTTTGCAGTGGGCATTACCTGCCAATGATTGGTGCTTACCTCTGGCACAATCTAGAAGTTTGACTGCTTCCTTGGCCCCTGGACCCAAGAGCCAGTCCACTGCCATCCCCGGGGCACTCACACAATCACAATCAATTGAATTCCCTTAAATTTGTACAGCACTTTCCCTTTGGCAAAGCATTTTTGACAAATCATTTCTATTTGGAGCCTTGTTTTAGCCCTGTGACATCTCTAGGGCACAGTTCGTTTTCCCATTATGCAGATGGAAGCCCTGAGATACAGATTTCTATGGGATGGTGGATCTTGCTGGAAGCCACTCTGGAGCTTAATGTTACCACGTGAAAGGGCTAAGGAACTCTGGTCACCATGATTCAATTCTCTTTCCTCTGCTGGCACCCCAGTGGCAGGGCCCAGAATGACAAGCTCCCTTCAGCATGGGCTTGCTCCATAACTGGGCCTGAGGTGCTCAGACTGATACCCATCTTGAACTTCTCACTGGCCCACCCAGTGAAACGAATTTGTACATGCCCCAATGCTTGTATATGCTGAATGAAATCTGTGTCTGTATGTTATGGGGGGTGGAGGGAGGGGATCCCATCTGCTTTTTGTCACTATCATCTGTAAAGGGGAATATATGAATAAATGTATCAGCAAAGCATTCGATGTGTGACTGCTTTCTTCGATATTCAAGCTCGCTTTCAATTACATTTATTATTTGATCATTTCATGCTCATATATAATGCAATCTGATCACATTCACTCTTATCTCCCTCCCAGGCCATCCAAATCCTCTCCCAACAATTCTCCTTCCCACTTTCATGTCTTTTTGTAGTTGCTGTTGTTTTAAGTTTTGTGACTCACTGAGTTTAACGAGGGCTGCCCCTCATGAGTGTGTCGGTGGAACTGTCCTCTGGAGCTTGTGGGGCTTGCAGCTGAGAACAATGACTCTATGCCCCTCTCCCCAGCAGCCCTCAACAGCCAGGAGTTCCTTGGAGAGGGCCAGGGCTCTATGATTTCCTCCCTGGTCCCTGACTGAAAGTTGAGAGACCCAGTCTTGTGTGGGCCCAGTATGGGCAACCACAGCTTCTGTGGGTTCATGACTGCAATGGCTATGTCAAGTCCCGAAAACATGTCTCAGTGCTCTTGATCATCTGGCTCTTACATTCAGCTCAGGTTTTAAACCTGAAAATCAGAGACATACACTTTTATTCGTTCTTTTCCCCGATCCCTATCACACCTACCAGACATGTACCGAATACTGTTTTACGATTCATGGGGACCAAAGACAAGAAAGCCCCAGGATGTGCGGCTGCCTTCACGTATTCCTTGCCTGCCTTTATGCCTTCATTCCTTCCATGTTCCTGCTGCAGTGCTCTTCACTCTTGCCCTTACCATTTCAGAACTAGAAGGTTCCTGGGTGCCAGGCTCAGCTGTCTTATACTACCTCCCCTCCCCTGCCTGTACCATATGTAAAAATGGAGAAATCTTAATAGCCTGGCTCCAAACAGAAGTGATTTGTCAAGGCTGGAGACCCTGACTGTTTACTTCTCAAAAGAAATTTCTAAAGGTATGTTGAGAAATCTTACAGCTGGCATCCTGTGACATTTCCATCTGAAGCAATACAAGGAACCCAGAGAAGACAAAAGTATCTGTGAACAGCTGACTCTTGGTCATAAAATCCTTACTGTGGTGTTCAACCACTTTCCCTTAACAATAAAGCCTTATCTTTGGGCTGTGTGTATGACTCAGTTATAGAGTGCTTTTCTAACATGCACAAGGTCCTAGATTCAATTCCTACTACTTCAAGAGGAGATAAACCATATCTCTACACTATATTTTCTAATATCCTAACTCATTGAAAATGGCAAGTAATGATTTAAAAACTAGGGAGATGTTTCCTCACTTTTACTTCTCAAATTAGAATATGTACAAAAAAATCGGTGGTCTTGCTTCTAAGCAAAGTAGGCATGTAAGATGTGAAGCTCCATATTTAATTTTTTCTTGCCTTTTTGAGACACGATCTCTTTAACCTTAGCCGATCTAGAATTTACTACGGAGACGAGGTTCCCCAGATTTCACAGAAATCCACCTGCCTCTGCTTCCCTAGTGTTGGGATTAGAGTCCAGCTCAGGCCCCATATTTAACTTTAAAGTATAAAAGTAGTAGAAACCAGATTCCTTAATTGCAGTACAATAAAGTTTGAAACTCATAAATAACTTAAGAACCTTATATAATTAGTTATTTTCAATGAGGAAATTGAAACAATAACTGCATCCACACCTAAAAAAATTAATGAAGAAAACACTGCCTAACAAAACCCATAAGGTGCAACTAATATTAAACTTAGAGAAAACAATATAATTTAGGCATTTCAGTAAATACAGAGAAGTTTGGGGAAAGGAAGATTTTTAAAAATATAAACAATAGAGAAAGAACAAGTTAAGCATTTGAAACACAATAAAGTTCTCTTTTTACACTCAAATTATAGAAGAATTTCAGATTTCAGTAGGAGAATGGGAAATGGGGGTGAAAACGACTAAAATTCACTATATCAATGTTAAAAAAAAGGAAATCCTAAAGGAACCCAGATAATATTGGTGAATTCAACTAGAAAGAGAATCCTGAGGCTTGATCTTAAGGGAAGGAGAGAAACAATGGAATGGAATGGAATACATGAGACCTCAAAGAAGTTGGTGTGACTGGGAAAAGGAAGGGGACTATCCAGAGTGAGGGGAGGGTATTAGGGTAATAGGATGAATTCTAAAAAAAGTATAATGGCACATTATGTATGAGAATGCCATAATGAAAGTCAGTATTTGTACACTAATTTTTGCATTCTATTTATTTAGTTATTTATTGAGTGTGGGGGTATTCAGAAACCAGAACACACATGTGGAGATCAGAGGACAATTTGTGGAAGTTGGCACTCTTCCTCCATGTGGGTTCTAGAGATGGAGCCCGAGTTGTCGTGTACTTTTGTGGCAAGTACTTTTACTCACTGAGCTACCTCATCAGCCCTGTATGTTAAATTTAAAATTGAATTTTAAAAAGGTCATGTCGAAAAGCAAGATTGGGATGCAGAAAATTAACCTGAAACTGCTGTAGGACCTGCACCTTTGGAGGCCTTGCAGGGAGCAAGGACAGGTGGAGGAGAAAATGGACTACAATGTAGTCAAAAGAGCCTCAACTAAAAACATGGGCGTCCTGGAGTCACTGACATGATCTTTCCAAATTATCACAAAGCAGAGAAAGGGGATGAATCTCCAGATCCCATCATCAGATGTGACCTACCTTCCAAGCTTCTGCATTTAGCACTCTAGTTCATCTTATCAGCAGCTTCCAGGGGGTATCTGAGTAATGAAATCCCAGACTTTGTGCTCAACTTTCATACCTTTGGCTGGGAAATACATCTCTGTATTCAACTGAGTAAATATAAAGCCCCGTCTCAGTGGGTGAAACACTATGCCCTTGTATGGGAACCCTGGGTAAGGCTCTCCAGTAAAGGAAAGCAAATTCATGTCTGGAATATATGTTGTTGAAGTCAACATGAGTCAGTGCCTCTGTCTAGTTTTAGAGAAGCTCTACGTAGTCAATGTGTTTCCAAGTGGCTGATCGGATTCCTTCAGGAAAGATGGCACACAAGGGAAATCCTTGCTGGTCTCTTTTGTTGGCAAGGGCAATAAAGAAATGGACCTTTGTGAGAAGGAACCATGCTGTGGTGCTTACATATAACTTTCAGTTCTATTATCATAGGACAGTTGCCAGATTTGGCAAATCAAATCACTGTCCAATTAAATGTGTATTTCAGATACATAACAAATAAATTTGGTATAAATACACATCATTTAAAGTGATGCTTTCCTGGAAGGGACTGTTCCTAACTTAGGACTGATCACTGCAGGAGACTGGGAATATGGACATGTATGTCAAAGACAAGACTCCTTCAATAAGCAATCCTTGCATTTGAACCCCCATATGTGTGACTGAGACTCAGATATCAGACGCCATTTTGTGTAAAAGTTCTTCCTGTCTCCTCTTGTTCCCTCTTCTTTTGTAGTTCAAAGGCATTCACCCCAATAAATTCCTTACTGTTCCAATCCCATTTTGGCATGTGTTTCCCAGATGACTTGAATTGACACAAATAGCACCAGGAATTATTCAAGACAAGATGCTGAAAAAGTGGGGGTTGTGGGACTGGTAAGAACAACCTACCTTGAATGGTGTGTGGGGCACAGACAGTACCTGGGACACTATCATTAAGCCCAAATTCTGAATGTTTCATGGTGGTGACCTGTGGATACAACCCAGCGGGAGAACTGTGTTTCAAGGTCACACACTTGAAGACTGGGATGAGCAGAGAGTAAGACTGTAGGGTTCTTGCTAGTTTGTACTAATGCCCTACAGAAAGGTCAAAAGAGACCAAAGGTCATTAATAACAGTTAACAGGTAACTATCAGAATCAGAGGACATCTTTGGAAATTTAAAAATAGATTCTTCAG
The DNA here is from genome assembly GCF_000622305.1 of Nannospalax galili. Taxonomy (NCBI): domain Eukaryota; kingdom Metazoa; phylum Chordata; class Mammalia; order Rodentia; family Spalacidae; genus Nannospalax; species Nannospalax galili. Next base: position 1,754,660 of record NW_008334861.1, on the reverse strand, counting down.
CTGGGCATGGTGGCGCATGCCTGAAGTCCCAGCACTTGGGAGGCAGAGGCAAGCAGATCTCTGTGAGTTCAAGGCCAGCCTAGTCTACATAGTAAGTTCCATGACAGCTGGGGCTACAGGGAGACCCTGCTTCAAAAAGGCAGAAAAAAAATAGATTGTTCTACACTAGAATAAAAACTGTAGAAGAGAAATAACCCAGAACATAAGAGTCAGATTTGAAAAGCTACAGAGATGAACTAAATGTTTGGCAAAATCATGTCGATTAAGCTAAAGCGAGTGAGTTCTCTGTTTGGGAAAACCTAATACTCTGAAACATTGTGTTGGTGGCTTATGAACAATAAACCTTTTTCTCGAAATTCTGGAGAATGTGAATTTAAAAATCAAGATGCTAGAAGATAGAGAGGCTACTGAAGGAGTGCTTTATGGTTCATACATAGATGGCAGCCTTTTTATTGTGCCCACAAATGACTGGAAGGAACCCCTGGAGTTTCTTATAAGAGTATTAATTCCATTCATGAGGGTTATACCATCATGATCTAATTATTTATCAAAACTCCCATCTCCTAATGTTAGCACACATAGGGGTCTGGGAACACAAATATTAATTCTATGGCATAGAGCTAGTAATAATGGGCATGATGGTGCCACAAAGCAATTAAAACAAAGCATCAGTAGTTAATTACCGGAAGTCAAGGCCTAAAATTATTTTAACTTGCTAAGTTAGAGTAGCCAGTGGAGCCTGACCTGTGCACAGAACATTGTGATGGTTGTTAAAAGAACAGGCAAAATGACGAGCTGCCATAATGGTACCATTTTAAATATATGATCAGAAAACATGAACCCAGGAACAGAAAGACGACGATGATGTTTCCAAATAAAAAAGTCACAATGCTTTTCTAGTTCATGGATCAGAACTGTAAACTATGTATGGGGTAAATGGTCAGGTCTTGAGGGAGAAGCATCTTGCAATACCACAGCAAATATAAACTAGGATTATAAACCAGGTGTGGTGGTGCATGCCTTTAATCCCAGCACTCAGGAGGCAGAGGCAGGGGGATCTCTGTGAGTTCAAGGCCAGCCTGGTCTACATAGTGAGTTCCAGGACAGCTGGGCTACAGGGAGACCCTGTCTCAAAAAGACCGAAAAAAAAAAAAAAACACCCTAGGATTATATCCCAACTCCCTCCCCAAAAGGTTTTACACTGAATATTAGATAGAAGAGGATACTCAGAAATTTCAAAATTCAGTAATTTGAATTAATATTGGTATTAGAAGAGCAAAGCATTATTGAGCTTCTCTGTTCAAGATCCAGTAGTTACTTTTCTTGTTGCTATAATAAAACACTTGATGGTTATTTTGGTCTGCAGTTTGAGATAGTTCATTATGGCAGGGAAGGCATGGCAGCATGAAGCAGATGGTTTCAGCGTGTCCCCAGTAAGGACGCAGGAAAAATGAATTCTACTGCACAGTTTCCCTTCTCTTTTTAATTCAGCCCAGGACCCCAGCCCATGGAATGGTTCCTTTCACATTTACGGTAAGTCTTCCCACTTCAATTAACCTAATCTAGCGATTCCTTAACAGGTATGACCAGATATTTGTCTCCACAGTGATTTTAGATTCCATCAAGTAGACAGTCAAGATTAACCAGCACATAAATTCTCTCTAAAATATAGTTATCAAGCTGGCTGTGGTGGCTCACGCCTTTAGTCCCAGCACTCGGGAGGGAGAGGCAGGTGGATTGATCTCTGTGAGTTCAAGGCCAGCCTGGTCTACATAGGACAGGACAGCTGGGGCTACAGGGAGACCTTGTGTCAAAAAGACAAAAAATTTCTACGTCAGTCAGGGCTGCATAGTAAGACCCTGTCGCAAAAAAAAAAAAAAAAAAAAAAAAAAAAAAAAGAAAAAGAAAAGAAAAAAATTATCAGTAGGTTCCACCAGGCTCACACACCCATCCAGTCATCTTTCCAGACTTGCATACATAGCTGAATTTGATATACTTGAAATTTAGAATAACTCCCACACTGATTCTGTGATCTGTGTTATAAGAGCTAGCATAGTGGAAAAGTTCAAGTGGAAAGCTTTAAAATGTACATCCACAGTGTACATAATAAATAAAAGCAATATCACAAACCAGGTATAGAAAATTAATGCTACCTTTAATGATTTTATGGATATTACCATCATATTTCAATTTACTTATCAGTCTATCCGTAATTTAAAATTATATTTATTTACTTATTTATTGAGTGTGTGTATGTATGTGAGCATATGGGTTCCAGAACACAGGTGTGGAGATAAACTGACAGATGGATCCTGGGTAATGGGTATAGATTGCCACATGTGTCACTACAGAGTGTAACCCACAGCTGTAGTGCCATATTGTTGCTAGAGTAGATTAACATAGCCTCAGAAACGTGATCTATAGCAATTGATTTTGCAAATGTATGTTTTTCCTTTCCAATTAGAAGAAAGGACAGATCAAAATCAGTGCACAGGTTAAGAATATTTATTTATAGATTTTCCCAATGCTAATTCTAACACTCCAGTCATAATAACAGTCATAAGAGATCTAGGTGCCAGGGTATCACAAAAAACATGACTCTTGCTTGTTATAGAAGCACAACGTATTAATTGGAGATGATGGGTAAGGCCTGGTGACTTGATGCCCACCTCAGTGAAGTTTCTAGAGGTCTACTAATAAGAGCTGTGTCAATATGGCTCTTCTGAAGTAGAAGACAATGCCTACATTTTAAGCCCCCCAAGACAAGGAGAGCATAGTCACCTCTGGCCCATACATCACGCAACACAAAAGGCTCAGAGGACAGGAGTAGGAGAGAGACTTGCTGCAATGTCCAACTGTGGTATAAGCAGTTCTGAACTATGTGTTCTTATAGACTCTATGGTGTTGTGTCACAACTGTCTTTGGTAGGAATGGGTATAGTGTAGTATTTAAGGCTAGCCCTCATGGGAGAATTGCCATGCAGCATCCTGGCCTTTTGGAGTAAGCCATGCCATCTGCATCAGAAAATTCTTTGTTTTTCTAGGAAGAACATCTAGTATGCTTCTGGATCCTGGTAGAGATAAGGATGGTACGTGGAATGCTATATGACTGTGTTTTGGAGTCTAGTTGTCACCAGATACACCATATCTTAAAGACAGACCTAGTTGTAGTCCTCCATAAATTAATCCTTAGCATCATTAAAGGGCAAGTTTAAATTCCATAGCAGTGGTGTAGACATCCTTGTTATAGTTGTCCTGGATCTTCTCTCTTGGTAGCAAATGCTGGCAAAACCTCATAGCTCCTTTGAAATAGAGTTTGTCTCATCTGACAGCAGGTGTATAACTTATTGACTCAATTATACTGTATCTGACCTTAGTAATTACTCTGATATACATGAAGGTGAGTAAAGGAAAATCTTGAGAAGGATACATGTTATCTACAAAGCTGCATTGATGCCTAATATGTACAGAGCATTAGTTAGCAGAGAGAAAAGGCCCCCTTCTGCAGAATGCTTATGAAATTCAGAAAGTTGAGGATATAGATTATTAAATATGTCAACTGGGATTTTTCCTCTTGACTCAGACTCCTAATCAAGATTCTGACTTTCACGTTATTGAACCCCCAAAATTTAGAATGTAATCTCTTCGTCTTAAAATTGTATGCTGAGTTTCCCAGTTGAGTTTCCCTGCCTGTATGTATGTATGTATATATGTATTTATTTATTTATTACTTAATTTTCTGCATATAAGTATATTCTTGCAGGTGTGTAAGTGCATCCGTGTTGTGCAATGCCTGCAGAGGTGAGAAGGTGTCAGATTCCCCCGGAACTGGAATTGCTGACAGTTGTTAGCTACCATGTGGGTGCTGGGACTCAAACCTATGTCTTCTGCAAGACCAGTCAGTGCTCTTAACCAGTAAGCTATCTCTCCAGCCCTCCTTGCCTGTTTTTCTAACTGCTACAAAGTCCCTATGTGCTACCTAATGAGGGTCTGTGATTTCTTTCATTCAGCCTCTAATAGATGACAAATAACCTTTGGCCTTTGATTGTGCTGTTTCAATACTTTTCTTGCTCCTGGCATTCTCCATCCATTTCATTTTCCCTGTATTTACCATTTCCAACGCATTTCTCAAATACCTGTTCTTTTCTGCCACCTCAGTCCACCATCAGTGAACGTTACCAATTGTCCTGCTATACTACCAAGTGGTCTATTCACTAAAATTGATGAGGTCCCATCCTCAGCCCCTGTGTTGGTGATTCAAATCAATATCTTCTCTTAGAGTCAGAGTTCTAAAATCGTAGCTGGTACCACTGTTGCTGGTTGGGAGGCACTCTGAGATGAAGAACTGCATGTGAGAAGTCTGTTGGAAAGTATCACTCAAAGCAACATTTGTATAAGGAAGAAAACCACAGTCATAGAGAAGTTGAGCTGTGATGCTGAGGTGACCCCTGGAGAAGTTCTTTCATTGGTACAAGAAAAGCCAGGCCTTTAGATTCCAGTATTAGTCAGTTGTTGATACATGCTGCCCTTAGAAATGGAGTGCCACTTACACAAGCTGAACCTTTGGCTGAGACCTATCTCTAGCCACAGACATTCAGAGGATCTGAGAGAAGGAGTGTTTCAATCACAAGGGGGTGAAGACCAGCACAGTTTCCAACTGACGCATATTAAGAATGTTAGAAATATAAAGATGAAATTATGAGTAACTTGCAGTACAGTTTAATGGCTCTAAACAGTCTTTTTTAAACCAAATTAAAAACAAAAGACAAAAACCACAATAGAAAACTTGGCAAATGATATGAAGAAAGAAAAATACAACCTGAATGAAAAAGTACATGAAAAGATGTTCAATTTTGCTGCAATCTAAGAGACACAATCACACCTATATAATTTATAGGGTTAACAAGATTAATGGTGCAAGTTAGATGTTAGGAACCAGACGTTTTCTGTATGGCTTTGTAAACTGATGTACCCTTTCTGGAAGAATATCTAGGAATATGTATTAAAATATAAATAGCAAATTACTTACGAACTAGTTTATTACAGTGATGAAAATGAATCTCATGGGGGATTACAGAGCCATACTGATATGACATAAAGTTTATATTACAGTCTTGCATTTGAGAGGCCAGTTAAAATGGTTGAATTTCTCATCAGGAAATTTGTAGCTTGAATCAATTTATGGTGTGTTCATACAGAGGAATTCTCTGTAGTTGTTTAAAGTCTTAAATGTATTCATATTCACATGAAAGATCATCACATAATTACTAAATGAAAACAAATCAGTGTGCAGGATGTCCAATTTTGCATTTTACCAGTGAAATAAGCTGTTGCTCTACATGTATTACCTGTGATTTGGGGGTTTTTATTGTGTATATGTGTGTGGTGTCTGTGACTACATACATGCATATTCACATATATGTGTGCACAGGTGCATGTGCATGTGTGTGAATATATGTGAAGGATATGATGGAGGAGGTTGATGCTTAGTATCTCCATTGATTGATTGTTCTCCACTTCATTTATTGAGGCAAGAGCTCTTGCTGAACCCAGACCAATTTCTGCTACTCTACCTATCCAGCCTGCCCCAGGGGTCCCCCTGTCTCCAACTCTCTAGTGCTCAGATACCTGCCCGGATTTTATGTGGTTTCTGGGGATCCAAACTCTGGTGCCATGCTTGCAAAGCAAGTGATTTATCCACTGGGCTATCTCCTCAGCCCTTGTAATTTTTATTATCTGTAATTACATGTATTATTTCTATTTTCAGAAAGAAGCACAAATTTTCTTTAGAATAAGAAATGAATTAATTTCATCATTTTCATAACCATAGAAAAAAATGCCAAACCATATACACAGTGAAAACATGGAAAAATAGTAGGCAATAGAGAGAA
>NW_008334861.1:1730765-1748570 GCF_000622305.1 Nannospalax galili | reverse complement strand
TTTTAAAACCTGTAAAAAGCAAATTATTTTAAAATCTCAGTAATGTGCACTAGATTACTTAGTATGGGTGTAAATGTTTCAAAGTATTATAGATAAGAAAGTACATGAAGCTCATAAGATGGTTTGAATAATTTAATACTATCTGCTAAACAAAATGAAGAAACATGTGCTTTTCTAATAAACTTTCTACTCAATTGAAACAGAAGCAACCTTAAATATTTTATGAACATTTTTAAAACAGAGAACACTAGAAATATACATGACGAGTAACCATATCTTAAATGTAACATTGACTCCTGATCATTCATATGTGTAGGAGTGAGGAACATTTAGATCATTAAACATTATTTCATTCCAAATGATGGTTAACTGGAGTGGACTGGCTTTGAAATTATCATTTAACTATTTTTGGTCATGAGGGAGGGAAGTATTGAAAAAAAAAAAGATGGCAGTCTACAGAGAAACATACCCCTTCAGAATATTCCGTGACATCTGGATTGTCTAAGAGGGTGGGTCCTACGGGAAGAGTCAGAACATTTCCCCTTCAAATAGAACATGAAGTCCCAGGGACCAGCAGGATTTGTGTCCTTAATGAATGACCTAGTCTTTCAGTGCTTCCCAGACATTCTCTCTGATTTGGGATTTGACGGCCTTAATTTCTTCTATTTGTCCCTGGAGAAATACCAGCAATCAGGGGTCTCCAAAATCTAGCTTGGAGTGAGGGAATTTCCGTGGACCTACGACAAGGAAGTCAAGAGATTTCTTCAGTCTGTACAGGCAGGTGGAAATGAAGGTTGTTGCGTGCTCGTGTCTATATTATGTGGCTTCTGGTATCACTGTCTGCAATAGATATGATAGATTTAACAATGGAGACTATCAAGTCTTCTTGGAAATTCAGAGTGTGGCACAGAAGTGTGCAGAGGAATGTTTTGAAAAACTCAGCAGCATCCTAAATATGTGTGACAGGGTGGCTTTGTGATTTTGCATTTCACAAAATCATATGAGACCTGTCTTTATATTTACAGAGTCAACTCACAACTCAACTCATTAATGCTCTCCAGAAGCCATTCGTATTAGTTTACAATGGCTTAGTACTGTCTCCACGTTTGGAGGCCAGATGCCGGTATCACAGTATCAACAGAGCTGTTTCTTCTGAGATCTCTCTGTTTGGCTTATGTAGATGGCTCTTTCCTTCTGTCTTCACATGTGTATCTGTGCCCTAACATCTCTGTATCTTTTCATAAGAAATAATCAATTGAATCAGGGTCTACTCTAAATATATATACATATATATATTATGTGAGTGTGTATGTGTACGTATTTTTGAGACAGGGTCACCCTCTAGCCCCTGTAGCCTGTGTGTGTGTGTGTGTGTGTGTGTGTGTGTGTGTGTGTGTGTGTTTGAGACAGAGTCTCCCTGTACCCCCAGGTGGCCTGGAACTTGCTATGTAGACCAGGCTGATCTTGAACTCACAGAAATCCGCTTGCCTCTGCCTCCTGAGTGCTGGGGCTAAAGGTGTGTGCCACCACGCCTGGCTAAAGATATATTTTAACTTGATCTTTTCTTTTACTTTCTTTGCAATGTTGAAGATGGAGCTCAAGACTTTGTATGTGCTAAGCAAGTGTTGTGTCACAGAGTTACAAACCCAGCCCAACTCTATTACATCTTTAAAGGCCCTTTCTCCAAATACAGTCCCATTCTGTGATTCTAGAGGCAACAATTTCAGTATTTGACCTTTGTAGAGGAGATAATTCAGCTCATTACATATATGAGCATCCTATTATTAGCATCAACAAATGTGCACTTTCTTATAGGCCCCAGGTCTGACATGCATAAGACAACAAAGACATGGAGGAAAATCTTTAGTCTTCTGTTTATTCAGGCCCGTCATTCCCTTTCCTAGTGAGCACCTGAAGTATGCCCCAGGTGTTCACACAGACCCTTGAAACAAGCCAGATCCCAATGTTTCATAACTTCACAGCATTGTGGAGAACACGACGGCATATATGACAATACAATAGTTCTCAAACTGTTCATTGTCCTGTAGCCATAGAAAAGCCCCAGAAGAGGCAGGAGAACATAAAAACGTGTTCAGGTCACCCAGAACAAGGAAAATGCAATTACTACCAGGACTCTTTCTGCCCCTTAAACTGAGAACACCGAGCTCAAAATACATTGTAATTGAACAATGAAACAGCTTGAGTGAGAAAGATATCAATGATGCTATTGACTATAGGGCATATCACCAGACGGTGGGTCCAGTCAGAGCCTTTTCCTGAGTTAACTCTCAGAGAAAGAAGATTTAATAAAGATTTTACAGATTCTACAACTGTTATTTTCAATGTTCTCACTGATGTTTCTACCTTCCTAGAATAATAGTCACTCACAGTCAATAGAAGACAGTAGCTAACCCTTTATGTGATTCATAAGGTTTGCAAGAAATGAGATAAATAAATGTACTGAAAGTCTAGGGACATTGGGAATTACCCAAGGCATCCTGCCTCAGCAATCTAGCTAGCTAGCTAAGGAAAGCCAAAATGGAGATGCTTGGTCATCTTTGGCTGTTGTGCCTTAGACTTTGGAGTCACAGTGGCATATTTGGAGTATTTAGTCTGACTCCAATTCCAATTGTATTTGGATAACAGATCTCTGTATGGTGAGCAACATTATATTTTTGATGAAATACGCTCCCTTCTGCTTTCACTATGATCTTTCTATACAGTCATCTGGAGATGAAGCACGAAAGCAGTGCTGGACATGCAGCACTCATACCATGGCATGAAGTATAAAATGCTAGCATAGTATCCTGACATTCTTGCAACAGATTTGCCTCATTTCTCTCATGTGGCCTTGTTAGCCAACGAATTATGAATTTTGGCAGTGAATAGATATGCACTGACTGCCAAGTATGGTGGTTCGTGTCTTTAATCCCAGCACTTAAGAAGCAGAGGCAGGCAGATCTCTGTGAGATCGAGGCCAGCCTGGTCTATATAGAGAGGTCCAGGTCAGCCGGGGCTACAGGGAGACCCTGACTTGACAAATACACTAACAAAAAAGCTGTGCATCAAGATCCTGCTGTGTGTCAGAATCTATGTAAATGAGGGAAAAACACATGTATAATGAAAAAGAGCAAAGTAATGGATTCGGGAATTTCCAGGAGCTGCGTAGATTTCTTTATTTTGAAAATACAACAAAGGATTCATTAATGAGAGGACTGAATCCTGAATGATGTGAGGCAGTAAGTTATGTGACATGTTAGGGAAAGAGTGTCCCTACCACATGAAACTAGAAGTGCCCCAGTCAAAGGAATCTAGAAAAAAAGATAGTGATAGCTGGACTGGAGTGCGGTCTAAATATATAATTACAGGTAGCAGACAGTCAGGGAAGCTGCAAAGGACATTTAAGGTCTCTGTATTAGTTTTTGAGAGAAACAGACCAACAAGAAATAAATATATACACATATTGAAAGACAGAGAGTGAACAAGTCTGGCAAGGCTATAAATCCTCAAAGTCCACCTCCAGTGACATGCCTCCTCTAACAAAGCTCCATAACCTTTTGAAACAATTTGGGGGTCACGTGTTCAAATACATCAGCCTATGGGGGAACATTTCTCATTTAAATCTTTATACCCAGAAATAATGATTAATCAGCTATCTGCACATCCCTTTGCCCAATTGAGTTGAGACACGGAATTAATCAGCATAGATTATTAGTCTTTGTTACAAATTTACCCATTCTTCTAAGGGTAAAGGCTCTTGAATAGAGGAACAACTTGATCTGCTTAGTTTTAAAAAAAGATTCCCTAAGCTACATTGTTAAAGTGAGGGAGGGAGAGGGACAGGGAGAGGGACAGGGAGAGGGAGAGGGAGAACATTTAGGTTGCTATTGCAGCACTTCAGGTAGGTGTTGATATTGTCTGTAAGGACTAGGAAATAGTCATTAAGGGGATCATTGTTAACAGTGAGCCAATACCAGTTGTGAATGGATACAGTAAACTTCTGCACGTGATGCTTTACTTTTCCTTCACTAAATCACTTAAATTGTCACTCTTTGCACATCTAAGAGTTCCAGGTTAGAAAGGAACTCAAATGACCTTATACCTCTTTAACTTCATTCAAATTAATTCACAGTTAAAAACACAACACAGCTGGTTTAAGAAAGCCAGTGAAACACTTGCCAAATCACAAACTGCATCTCCGTGAATTTTTCCAGTGAGAATACTCATTCTGAACTGATAGAGCTTTGCTGAGGGTTTTACACCTTCATTATCAATTACATTTTTAAAAGGTTCTAGTCTATTTTTTTCTTTGGCTTGTCCTTTATTTTTAAATTTCTTTTTGTAGTTACATATATATGTGGGTCTGCGTGTGGGAATGTTTATGACTGTGCAGGTGTCCAAGGAGGCCAGAACAGCTCATCACATCCCATGTAGCTGGTGTTACAGACAGTGACTTACCCACCACAGAAAATAAAACAACTGTGGTGGACTTGAAACTCAAAAAATAGCTTTACATCTTATTAGTTTATGTCTTCGAAAATGTAAAATGTGCGGGTGAATACCGGAATGCTGATAGATGTCTCATTCTTCTGTGCACATTCAACTGAGCTTGACATGTGTATTCTTATTTTGCACTTAATGAACATATGGTTTGTTTAATTCCTTAAAAATATAGTTTTACCTTGTTTCTAGTAAACCTGAATTAAAGGCAGAGAAGTGCAATCATTGCACAGATAGTTTCCATTATGATAGTATAAATTCATGGGCACAATGTGGCATTATGCTTTCTACAAACTACAATACACATGTTTTCAGTAAAGGGCTTGAAACTTGTAGGAAATTTCTCAAAATAATCAGGACACATGATAGCCACATTTACCACAACTCTAATAGGGTCATCACTCCTACAAGGCCTCAGGCATAGCCAGAGTAACCCAGTATATGTTCATTTCTCAGGAGCCACTATAAAAGTAAATTGCCTGAAAATTAGATGCCCATGCATGGTATAGATTTTAAAACTGAACATCAACAGTCTGTAAGGTCAGCTAAGTATTTCTTATCTTTCTTTATCAAACCTGATTGGTATCAAGGGAAATACTTTCATCCACATAGAGGTCAAAATTCAAATTCAGCTTGTCAGGTATTAATGCTATGGCAGGAAACATTTATCCTCCATGAGGAAAGTACTGATGTTTTATAATGTTTTATTATATATAATATATAATAGATCAGTATATAATGTATTAGATACCACTGTGACATTTAAAAAAACATGTATTGTGTTTCTCCTTCTCATCTACTACCCCTATTACCTCCCTTGTAGCCTCTCCCAGATTCTTTTCCTACTCTACCTCCTAAGTTTCATTTGGCCCAATGCCCTTTTCTTCCTAACCTCATAGTATTACCCTTTCTTGGTCCCCTTTATATATTTTATATCTAAAAGACTGCATAGCCTACCGCAGAGATACTCACACATCCATGTTTACTGCTTCTCTATCCACAATAGCAAAGAAATAAAACCAGCCAGTAGATGAATGGATAATGAAAATGTGGTACACTTATGCAATAGAATATTATTTACCTGTTAAGAGAAATTAAACTATGAAATTTGCAGGAAACTGAATCTAGAAAGCATAACATCAAGGTGACTCCGAAAGACAAATTCAGAAACTCAAAAACCATGTTTTCTTTCATATACAGATCCTAGCCTATAATGTCTTATTTTTATGTGTTGATTTGGTCCTAATTCAAGAGAAAATAAGAAAACAGGCAAAAATTTTAAGTTACAGCTCAGTTAAAGTAAGAGTTCTGCACAATAGTTAAAAATAGGAAGAGCATTCATTAGCATAAACTTTGGAGAAGGCTGGAAAAGAATGTGTATTGAACTCAAAACTGCAAAATTCTGCTAATTGGAAAATGAAGGGAGAGAGAGAGAGAGAGAGAGAGAGAGAGAGGGAGAGAGAGAGAGAGAGAGAATCTTTTTCTATGCACAAATAATTTTGCTGACCTGCACTCCCCAGTGAAAACCATGGAAAATGTGTTCAATTGCCATAGAAAATGATATTAAAAGGTTATAACAACTGAGATGTAAATATTTTTGCAGTGTGTGAGCATTTACCCACAATTATATATCACAGTGGAAAAGAAAGAGTAATTAATTGGCAGCAGAATTACCAACAAAAACAATAGAGCACAATGAATACTATATAATGAAATAATATCTTGAACACATAGAAGAAACATAGATGCCAGCTTAGAGAATAAGCTTAAGAATAAAGGTGATGGGGCTGGAGGGATGGCTCAGCAGTTAAGAGGCCTGACTGCTCTTGCAGAGGACCCAGATTTGATTCCCAGCACCCACATGGTGGCTAACAACCGTCATGAGCATAAACCCCAATTCCTGGGGATCTGATTCCCTCTTTTGAACTCCATGGGCATTGCATGACACAGGTGCACCTACATATATGCAGGTAATACACACATACACATAAACTAAAGAATAATAAATAAAATATTAAAAAATAAAGGTAAATGTCAGATACAGTTACACAGACCTCGATTCCCAGAACTTGGGAGACCAATACACATGTTTGATGTTTGAGTCCAATATGGCATGCATAGGACGGCCCTGTCTCTAAGCTTTTCTCCAAAGCTAGGTTGAAGTTATGAAGTTAAATTATCTTCCTCTCTCTCTCTCCCTCACTCCTTCCCTCCTTCTCCTCTTCTGTTCGTTAAACTGTTGACACACACTTAGGTTATTTACATATTTTGGCTGCCATAAAAAGTGCTGTGATAAATATAGGTGTACAGTTTTTTTTCTTTCAGGGAGTCTTTTTATTTCCCTTAGATTTCTGTATAAACATCCTGGAAAAAAAAAACAACTTTGGGAAACGTAGTTTATTTCATCTTACAGGTTAGCCATCACTGAGGGAAGTTTGAGCAGGGACTGAAGTAGTGCAGGAACTGAAGACAGGAGCCATGGACGAGTGCTGCTTACTAGCTAGCTCATTGGCTCAGGCTAGGCTATGATTGGGGCCTGCTGACCATTGCCACAGTTCTGTGCTGGGTTGTTGTCTGCTTGAGTTTGCATGGGTCTTGTGCATGCTGACACCATTGCTGTAGATTCATATGAACAAGTTCCCAGGAGCCTGCTTCACTGTCGTGCACCTCCTCTCCTGCTTCTCACAATCTTTATGCTTTCTCTTTTGCAATGATCCCTGGGCCCTGGGTAGGTGAAATTTAATATAGGAATATAGGAATCCTGTCCAAGGACCCACACTGTAGTCTCTTATTCTCTATGCTTTGACCATTTGTGGCATATTGTGTTCATTGCCCTCTGTTCCATGAGGAAGCTTCATTGATGAGAGTTGAGAGATACAACAGTGTTCTCTCTACCCCCTGCTCCACTATGTTCCATGAGCCTTAGGTATACAGGTTCCATTGCAAATGTGTCACTTAGAGCTGGGCATTTCACAGACACTTATTCTCTGCGTGCGACCAGTTGTGGAACTCTAATAGTTTCTGTGTTTTGCAAAAAAACTTTCTTTGATGAGTGGTGACTGGCATACTTGTATATAATATAAGGATTCATATTTAGCATATAGTAAGAAATTACATTTGTCTATGGGTGTGACAGCATTCGAGTTTTCTCTAAGATCTATGACCTCTCCAGCCATGTGTATTTGACTATTTTAAAAGTACCACTCTGAGTTCCCTGCTATTGAATGGGCTTTAAGTTCAATTAAGTAGCTGTTGATTACCCTGAAGATAAAAGTGTCCTCTCAGTGGGAGTGAACAAATGGGTGGCACTGTAAATTCAGCGAAATACACATGTCAGGAGAGGACATAGATCACAGAGAAAACCCCATCTCTTTCATCTCTCAAGACAAATGAAATTTATTACTATATGCTAAATACCAACCCTTATATTTACAGACAAGCATACCTACACCACTCATCAAAAAAGCTTCTTTTTGGAACAGAACTGCACATGTGGCCAGGCATCTAACATTTGTCTAAGAGATTCCCAGTATTAGGTGACACGTGTACAGTTGAACCTCTACAACTAAGCCTCATGGAACAAAGCAGAAAAGGGTGTGGAGAGAAAACTAGTGCATCCCTCAACTCTCCCCAGTAAAGCTTCCTTACACAATAGAGTGTGATGCACACAGAAGGCCACAAGCAGCCAATTTTTAAAGAATAAGAGACTGCAGAATGTAAGATAGGATTCCTGTATGGAACCTCATCCATCCATGACTCACAGACTATTGCAGAAGAGGGGCTGGAAAGATTGGAAGACCCAGGGCTGGTTCATGAACACAGGGAAACAAAGGCTTCCAGACCACTGGAATCTTGCACAAGTGAACTTGTGCAACGGTAGCATTGAGCACAGGACCCATGCCAGATCAATCAGACAAGAGCCCAAAGGGGAGGAGAGAAATAGGTGGTGGGCTAGCATTAGACTGAGAACTATTGGAGACTTTTTGCTGCTGATTGATGACAATATGACTTACATACAATCACGAGATGGTATGGCTGCATTTATACTGAATGACATTTGCGTATAAACACCTGAATGAATAGGACTCAGCAAGTATGGCAGAGTGCATAAGCTACGGTAGGAGGATGGGGAGTCATGGATGGGGGAGGCTGTCCAAATTTCATTAAGAACTGTTGTATGAAATTACAAAAGCACAATAAAAAAATAAACAATTAAAAAGTGCCACCACTGCCCCAATGTACTTTACTATGCTGGACATTGTTGTGGTTATTAGGCCTCAAAGCTGGGGTTGGTTGGAGTATTGATTGATGTTTTCTCTTAGCAGCCTACATAGTATCCTCCAAAAGTATGAGAGCTAGCCTTCAGGGAGGAGGCTTCCAGGTCATTTCCAGCTCCATTGCTCCAAGTCCTGTGTTCGAACTATGTGCTGTCTTCAGCAATAAGGTCTTACCTTCAAGTTCTCAGAAGCAATCAAGGGCTGTGGCAATAGCCTGTGTAATTTTGGGACTCTCTTAACCTTTCCTGGCCAACAACTCAAAGGCAAGTTTCTTCTGTCTGACACTATTTCTTATTATATAGCCTTCAGCTATATACATGGACACATTTAGAGATATTGTATGTGTAATTTTTCAACAGGCTTTTGAACTAACACGTTTCCCTTTGGTTTTCAGGCCAAAGCCAAAGTTATTAAAAGATTAATAACTTCTTTTTAATTGTGAGAAAATATTCAGTCCAAGGAAAAGAGTAAGGAAAATGAAGAAAACAATAAAACAAAAATAATATATGACTTCGTTGCATCTTTCAGTAATCATATTAACTGTAAAATAACAGTGATTTTGATTAAAATATGAATGTCCATATTAGTTAGCTTTCCTTAGGTGACCACATACATGACAGAGGAACTTAAAGGAAAGGATTTTTACTTTGGCTCGTGGTCAGGGGTTTTAGTCAATGGTTGTTTGAATTCCTACTTCTGAGTATGTAGTGAGAGAGTACATCATGACAGTGGAAAAAGATAGAGGGGAATGGAGGAAGAGGGAGAGAGAAAGAGAGAGAAGTTTGATGGAGTGATGAGAGAGAGAGAAAGAAAGAAAGCAGGGACTAGGTGTAATCTTCAAAATTCCATCTCCAGTAATATCCTTCCTTTAGATAAGCCCCACCTCCTAAAGTCAGACTATCTCCAAAAATATTGCCACCAGCTGGAAACCAAATGTTCAACATATGAGTTTGTAGAGGACATTTCATATTGAAACCATAGCAACAGAGTCATAGTGTCATGCACACAGAAACAAAACTATGTATATATTTAAATGAGAAACATATATAACATATAAATATGTAGGAACCTGAGAGAAAAAAAGATGAAAAATATTCCATAAAATCATTAACCAAAGCTTTGTCAACATAGCCACATTCAGTTCAAAGTATATTTTGCAGTAAATAGCATTACTAGAAATAAGAAGGGACATTGATATTTTTTTAACATGCTACATATACAATGAAGCTGTAAGTTTTCAATTATTTATTTATTTAATAATGTAATATAGAATATGCACATATAAAACTGAAACTGGGAAAACTAAAAATAGAGATAGACGAACTCACGGCCTCACTGTGAATAATTTTCTGAATCTCAGTTACTGATTAAGTGGACAAAATTAGTAAAAATCCAAGAGAAATGGAAAACACAAAAGAACTAGATTCAATGGACATCTCTAGAATATTATACCCAATTTACATAGAACAAACATTCTTACATTCTTTTCAAGTGTTCTTGGAGCACAAAGTTGTCCATATCTTGAAATAAGAACATTGATTCAAAAGTGTGGTGTGATAGCAATTCCTCTTATTTTGGATCTCATCAGTTGGTCACTGAGAAGGGCCTTTTCAAAAGAAATGCTTAGTGAAACAGCTAGATAATGAGCATACCTTCTAGTTAAGGGATCAAAAGATGGTTTCTTGACTGACAGTGACTGTGCTCCGTATTTCTGAGTACAGGGAACGTGAGAAAAGAATCTGATCTGGCTGTGTATCAAGACCTGGGTTCAGCATGAGCTGTTTATACAGGAATATTACTGTAACCAGATATAAGAAGACAACTTCATTAAGAAAGGTAATCTTATTGTTCTCAGGCAATGCAGTAAGTGGTTCAAAAACACTGTACGTGTAAACATCACTGAATCCAACAGCAACAAGATGCATATTTTTTCCAGCACACATGGTAAATTCACCAAAACATACAATATCCTTGTTTATAAAATGAGCATCAAAAAATTCTCAGAGAGAAGAAAAGTATCAGTTCACTAAATCAAGCTCACATCTTAATTGCTTGGATAAAATCCTCTAAAACAAATAGAAGAAAGGAAACAAAAGATAATAACATAAACCAGTGAAATAAAAATCAGAAAACAAATAGAGAAAACTGAGGAACACCAAATAGCATCCTTGAAAAGATCAATGAAATGCATAAAAGATTTTTTAATGGTACATTTATTTTTTTAATTATTTATTAAATAACTACATGATTAGAAGAATCATTTCATAACAGCATTAATATATTCAATAACAATTTCTAGAGCAAAGATGCATCTCTTTCAAAACTAGCTGTAAATTTTTAGGTTCCCAATTGAATTAACACAGTTATATAATATTGAACTCAGTATAAACCCTGTAAGACTTAAAATTGAATGAGGTTTTAACCTTTAAAAAAGATCTCCATTTTATTTTAAAATATACTTTTCATACAGAAAAAACTCACCTTAATGCTATTAACACTTAGATGTTTGCACATGCAACTCTAATCTCTATGTATCTGATTTACTAGTCACAGTTGGTTACACTTGGATCCTTGGCACCTGAGTATGGCTATAAAGTCATCAGGTAGATTTCAATGGTAATGTTTTTCACCTCTACTAATTAACGTGAAGCAAATTTTGATGCTTCTTCCTCAAGTATAACTCATTTTTTGTTGATTTTTTTTGTGTATTTCATACAGAACATCCCAAACAATCTTATTCATCTATATACCCACTTCCAAAATGGCACGCTCCCATAGCTTCCCCCTGTCCCACTGGAGCCCATATTGTCATCCCTGTTACTGTCTACTATGTTGCTGGTGACCCTAGCCCTTCCCCAGTGCTTGTCTATCAGCTGAATCTAGTCAGCCTATCTAGAGTTCCTTGTTTTAGGAAGATCAGCTGTTTCTCATCTAGCAGTAATCAGTTGACAATATTCCTTTAGATAAGATCGGGGTCTACTGTTCATTTTCCCAGTTCTATGCTGGCTTACAGTCTGGGAGTCTCTTGGGCCACCCTGGCCAACAACTCAAAGGAAGGTATTTCCTCTCTGGCATTCTTTCTTGTTATGCAGCCTTTAGCTATACACATGGACTCTTTTTTAAAATTTTTTTTAAAAAAATTTATGTGTACAAGTGTATTGCCTGCATGTGTGTGAATGCACCCCAGTCATGCAATGCTGTGGAGATCAGAAGACAGCTTCAAATTCCCCTGAAACTGGAGTTGAGGACGGTTCATAGCTGCTACGTGGGTGTTGGGAATTGAATCTGGGTCCTCTGCAAGAGCAGTTAGCACTCTTAACCACCGAGCCATCTCTCCAGCCCCCACATCGACTCTTAAAAATTATATTGACCCCTTTAATCTTTGGTTATACTTTCCTTTTGAGTGTTTAAGACTACACAGTTGGCCCAGATAAACCAATTTATTTTTACTCTTAAGGTCGTTTGAGGATCTGTTCCTTAGGGGTCACATGGGCTTCGTAGAAACCCCTGGATCCTTTCTTTTACCAGTTCCATCTATGTGAGATAAGTCAAAGGTCTTACTCGATCATGGCTGGCTTTGCTTGGAAGCATGGAGGAAACATTTCCTCTGTGTTGACCCTCCTTTTTGTAGACTAGACACTGGTTCAAGTCCATTTGATGGGGTCTCCATGGCTTCCTTGATCAAGAGAACTAGTGACTCACCAGAGTTACAGGAAATTTTGAGAGATACTCAAAGTCCCCTGAAACTTAGTCGACCTAGGAGGACAAGGAGTGAAAACTGTCCTTTATGTCCCTCATGAACAGATTAGTATAGGCCTCAATGTATGGCTGTTAAACATCCAAGAAGATTAGTTCCACCAGTCTCGTACTTTTAATTACCATGTGCCATGTAGATAAAGGTTGGGCAAAGACCAAACGTTCTCAGATATATCTTGCCTATATATATATTTCCTTGAGGCAGTTGTATGTGTAATTTGACAGTAGGTTGTTGGATTAATATGGTTTCCTCTGATTTCTTTTAAAACTAGCTAGGCATTATTTATCTCTTGCATTGTCTAACCCTTCCACTATGGTTTCCCCATTTAAAGTATACCCATTTTTTCCCAATTCTCACTTAATAATATCCTTCTCCTATGGTCCCACCTCTCTTGAGCTACTCCTTTTCCTTTATCTCCTAGGTTCCTTGTATAACTTTCCTTCCCCCTCCCCTTAAAATAACCCCATTTTTCTCCATATCTCCCTTATAAATACCTGTTTCCTACTGTTCTTCTCTTTCAGATTCTTTCTTTTCTTTTACCTCCCTGGTTCCTTTCCATTATCCTGGTTCCTATATTTATGTCTGGATACACACTCACTTATCAGGGTCTGGTTCTAGGATCCACATATGAGAGAGAACATTTGTTGATTTTTTAATCTGCGTCTGTTACTTCAATTAGTATAACAGTTTCTAGTTCCATCCATTTACCTGCAAATTTCATGATTTCATCTTTCTTTACTGCTGAGTAAAACATTGTGTGGTTATATTTTCCCACAATTTTGTTAACCACTCGTCAGTTGAGGGACACTTAGGTTGCTTCCATCTCTTAGCTATTTTGAAAAGAGCAGCAACAAACATGGATGTACAAGTGTCTCTGCAATAGGATGAGTTCTTTGAGTATATGCCAAGGAGTTCTATAACTGGGTCAAATAGTAGGTACATTTATAGTTTTTTAAGAGTTCTACACATTGCTTTCCATAGAGGTTGAACAAGTTTGCACTCCCACCAGCAGTGAATGAGTGTTCCCCTTTCCCCACATCCTCTTCAACATTTGGTATTTGTTCTCTTGATCTTAGCCAGTCTGAATGCGGTAAAAGGAAATCTTAAAGTGATTTTAATTTGCATTTCCCTAATTACTAGTGATGTTGAACACCTTTAAAGATGCTTCTTAGCTGTCTTTATTTCTTCTTTTGAGAGCTCTCTGTTCAGCTCCTTAACCCATCTTTTAATTGGGTTACTTCCTTTCTTGATTCTTTGTTTTTTGAGTTTGTTATGTATTCTGGATGTTAAACCACTGTCAGAAATGTTGCTGGTGAAGAGTTTTTCTCCCATTCTGTGTGTTTTCTCTTCACTTTCTTGGTTGCTTCTTTTGATGTACAGAAGCTTTTTAGTTGAATGAGGTCCTATTTGTTGATTCTTAATCTTGTTTCCTGAGCAATTGATGTCCACTTTAGAAAATCATTTCCTACACCTATATCTTGTAGGTATTTGCCAATGTTTACTTCTAACAGTTTCAGAGTTTCAGTTTGATCCATTTGGAGTTGACTCTTGTGCAAGGTGAAAGATAAGGGTTTAGTTTCACTCTTCTACAGGTGGAGATCCAGCTTGGCCAGCACCATTTGCTGAACATGCCATCTTTCCTCCAGTGAATATTCTTGGCCCCTTTGTCAAATATCAGGTGGCTGAAATTGCATGTCCTCATATTTGGGTCTTCAGTTTTGTTCCATTGATCTATGGGTCTATTTTTGTGCAAGTAACATTTTTTTATGACTATAACTCTGTAATACAGTTTAAAATATGGTACAGTAATCCCGCCAGCTTTTCTCTTAGTGCTCAGGGTTGCTTTGGCTATTGGAGGTCTTCTGTGCTTCCATATGAATCTTAGGATGTTTTTTCCAATTCTGGGGAAAATGTCATGGGGATTTTGATTGGCATTGCATATAAATGGCTTTTGGTAGGATGGTCATTTTCCAAATATTAATTCTTCCAATCCATGAACATGGAAATTCCTTCCATCTTCTGATGTCTTCCTCAATCTCTTTCTTTACAGATTTAAATTTTTCATTATAGAGGTCTTTAATGTCTTTTTGTCAGGTTTATTCCAAGATATTTTATTTTTTTGCAGCTATTGTGAAAGAATGTTTCCATGTACTCTTTCTCTGATGGCTTGTTATTGGTATACAGAAAGGCTACAGATTTTTGTAGATTAATTTTGTAACATGCCACTTTACTGAAGTTGTTAATAATTTCCAGGAGTTTTCTGGTGGAATTTTTTGGTATCTTTTAGGTATAATATCATATCACCTGCTACAAGGGATAATTTGATCTCTTCCAGTTATTACTCCTTTGATTTCCTGCTCTTGTCTTATTGCTCTTGCAAGAGTTTCAAGCACTGTGTTAAAGAGAAGTGGCGATAGTGGACAGCCTTGTCTGGTTCCTGATTTCAATGGGAATGCTTCCAGTTTTTCTCCATTTAGAATGATGTTGGCTGTGGGTTTGTTATATATGGCTTTCATTATGTTGAGGTATGTTCCCTCCAGTCTAATTCTCTCTAGGACTTGAACATAAATGCATGTTGAATTTTGTCAAAGGCCTTCTCTGCATCTATTGAGATGACCATGTGGTTCTTGTCTTTGAGTACATTTATATGAGTTATGACGTTTACTGACTTATGTATATTGAACCATCCCTTCATCTCTGGAATAAAACCAACTTGACTGTGAAGGCCTGAGCTCTGATCTGAAGTCAACTCAGAGCTGGAACGTGAGGCCTCAGTTCCCTGGGAACTTGGATGTTCTTCTGTGGTTATTCCTATCGTGAGATTGACTGTTCCTTGAACCCTATTAAACATACATAAGGAAGCTTGTATAACAAATCTGTGTAGCTAATAAAGTTATAAGTAAATAACATAGTGTTTAATAGACATGGATAGACAGATACAATTCCAAAAAGGGCTGAGCCCTGGGAACACGAAGGTAATTCAAATATCATGAAGGTACTGTAAACATCATGATGAGATAATTTGGCTTGAGAAGAACAGTTTTTCTTCCTCTTGTTATACTATAAAACAGGGTTGCTTCTTAGAATAAAGTATGCGTTGGTTCACACTCCACTGCATCCCCTGCGTCCTGATTTCTCCTGCGCCTATATCTCGGAGTCCCCAAGCCCATCAGGCTTGAATTGTGGTCACTGAACCGTGACAGCTGGCGCCTGAACAGGGACCCCGACATTGCACCCAAAGGAGGTATAGAGGATAGAGTTGCAGTTCAAGTAAGTAAAAAGTCACCCAGAGGAGGTGGCAGAGTCTTGGCCCGGTGACACTTGATCATGGTGGATGATCTTTTTGATGTGTGTCTGTGTGAGGTTTGCAAGCATTTTGTGGAGAATTTTTGCACCTATGTTCATTAAGGATATGGGTCCATAGTTTTCTTTTTTGGTTGTATCTTTACCTGACTTTGGTTTTAGAGTTATGCTGGCTTCATAGAAGGAATTTGGGCATTCTCCCTCCATTTCTATCTTTTTGAATAAATTAAGTAGTATTGGATGTAGATCTTCTTTAAATGTCTGGTAGAATTCTGGTGTAAATCCATCTGGTTCTGGGCTTTTTTTAGTTGGGAGGTTTTGTATTACTGTTTCAATTTCTTTTTGTGTTATGGGTCTGTTTAAGCTGTTAATCTCTTCTTGGTTTAGTTTTGGTGGTTCCCATGCTTTTAGATACCTGTCCATTTCTTTTAGGTTTTCAAATTTAGTAGCATATAGGTTTTTATAGTATTCCCTTATAATATTCTGGATCTTTTTGGTGTCATGATGTTTCCCCTTTCGTTTCTGATTTTGTTGATTTGGAAGTGCTCTTTCTTTCTTTTGTTTATCTGGGCTAGTGGTCTGTCAATCTTGTTTACCTTTTCAAAGAACCAGCTCTTGGATTCATTGATTCTTTGTATTGTTTTTTTTCGTTTCTATTTTATTAATTTCTGTTCTGATTTTTATTTCTTCTTCTCTGATGGATTTGGGTTTCATTTGTTGTTGATTTTCAAGTGTCTTGAGTTGCAATGTTAAGTCATTTATTTGTGTTCTTTCCGATTTTTTAATGTAGGCATTTAGAGCTATAAAGTTCCCTCTAAGGACTGCTTTCAGTGTGTTCCAGAGGTTTTGTTCTATTGTATTGTCCTTTTCATTTAGTTCCAGGACCACTTTTATTTCTTTCTTAATTTCTCCTTTGGCCCATTCATCATTCAGGAGTGTGTTGTTTAATCTCCATGTGTTCATGTAGTTACTACAGATTCTTCCGGTGTTGATTTTAAGCTTTATTGCATTGTGTCTGATAGAATGCATGGAATTATTTCAATCTTTTTGTATTTGTTGAGGTTTGTTTTTTGCCCCAGTATATGGTCAGTTTTGGAGAAAGTTCCATAAGGCACTGAATAGAAACTATATTCTTTGGTGCTTGGTTGGAGTACTCGGTAGATGTCTGTTAGATACATTTGATATATGGTATTGTTTAATTCAGATGTCTCGCTGTTAATTTGCTGTCTTTTTGACGTATCTAATGGAGACAATGGGGGTATTGAAGTCCTCTACTATTAATTAGTTGGGGTTAATCTGGGTCTTAAAGTCCTGTAGTATTGTTTTTATGAGCTTGGGTGCACCAGAGTTTGGTGAATATATGTTCATGATTGTAATATCTTCTTGGTTTATTGTTCCTTTGATCAGAATGAAGTGGCCCTCTTTATCTCTTCTGATTAGTTTTAGTTTAAAATCTATTTTATCAGATATTAGTATTGCAATGCCTGCTTTTTTCTTAGTACCAATCACTTGATATATTTTTTTCCATCCTTTCATGTTAAGGTAGTGCCTGTCCTTGAGAGATGAGTTTCTTGCAGATAACAAAAAGATGGGTTTTGTTTCTTTATCCATTCAACTAGTCTGTGTCTTTTGACTGGAGAGTTCAGTCTGTTGATATTTAAAATTATTAATTAAAGATGTGTATTGAATCCTGTCATTTTCATTTCTGTTTACATTCTTCGTATAGCTGTGCATTTCCACAGTTACATCTTCATTGAGTTTCTTTCCATAACCCCATGGGTACAGTCAGTCATTTCTTCAGCTCTTTATATCGCTTCAAGAACTCTCTGAAGGGCTGGTTTTGTGAACATGAATTCTTTTAGCCTATTTATGTCGTGGAAGATTTTTCTTTCCCCTTCAACTATAATAGACATTTTGGCTGGGTAAAGTAATCTGGGTTGGCATCTGTGGTCATTTAGAACTGGGAAT
>NW_008334861.1:1681261-1730536 GCF_000622305.1 Nannospalax galili | reverse complement strand
TGAGATTCTTCTCCTCCCTGTATGCCTACAATTCATAAGTTTGATCTTTTTATGGTGTCACACAATTCCTGTATATTCCATTCTTGTGTTTTCTTAAATTTTTCATATTCTTTGCTTGAGTGGTGTAGTTTGTCCACTTTATATTCCGGTCTTGATTTTCTGTTTTCCATTTCATTCATCCTTTTGGTGAAGCTTTCTCCTGCCATTTCTAGTTGGCTTACTGAGTGTTTCATTCCCTTCTTCATTTCAGCTTGAGTATTTGTCAATATTTCTAACTCTTTCTGAATTCATTCAGAAGTTTATCCCCATCTTCTTTCAGTTTTCTTTTATTTCTTTCTGTGTTCTTTAAATTCACTGAATTCTTTTATCATGCTTATAATTGTTCTTTTTTTGAGTTCCATATCCTATGTTATTTCTAGGGGCTTCTCATTGTACTCCTCTAGAAGACTGTTAGTACTTGGTGGGTATATATTATTTTGGTTTTTCATGTTATTACTTTTTCTCTGTGACTTTGACGTGGATTTCTTTTGTAGTTTCTGATTCTTGTGTGAGACTCAAGCTTCCTTTGTTGAGTTTAGTTCTGCTTCTTTTTGTAAACTTTATGTGCCTTTGTGGTTTACTTATTGGGCATGAAAAGCTGCTTCGTCTAGGCTTCTGGTTCTCCTTTTGATTTTATTTGAGTGGCCAAATTGTTTTTGTGATCAGGAGTTCCCACAGTGGCCCAAGTCAGATGAGAATCAGTTGCTCTCGGGCTTTCTCCTAAGGTCTGGATTCCTCCAGGAAAGATGCTGACCTCAGGAATTTGGGGGCTGGCCTGGCCTAGGAACAGGGCCCAGGAAAGAATCTGGTCCCAAGAAGCTGGTGGCTGTGGCATCCAGGGATACAAAGGGAGGTAGGGGTAGGAAGAGGCCCCGGGGACTCCTGGGGACTACTGGGAGGAACTGGGTTGATCTGGATGCAAAGCATCAGAAAACAGTGTGGACTCTGTTCCAAGAGGTCAGCCCAGGGGTCTGAGGTGCCAAGACAAGAAATGGGCCAGTACCCAGACCAGGAGGAGAGATAGGGTGGGGGAGTTGGGAGGGTGAATGAGGCTGGGGGAGTCAAGGCTTAGTGGGCACCATGGGACTTACCAAGGAAAGATGCTGGCATCAGGAATCCAGGGGCTGTGCAGCCCAGGAATGCAAAGGGAGGTGGAGATGTGCCCAGGCCCAGAGTGCTCCTGGGACTGCAGGGAGGGATTGAGTTGGTCTGGATGCAAAGGATCAGGAAGCAGTGGGGATTCTGGGCCAAGAGGCCAATCCAGGGGTCTGGGGTGCCAAGATAAGAAATGGGCCAGTACCCAGGCTAGGAGGAGAGATGGGGTGGGGGAGCTGGGAGTGTGAATGAGGCTGGGTGATTCAAGGCACGATGGGTGCTACAGGACCCACCCAGGAAAGATGCTAGCACCAGGAAGCTCAAATGCATAGAAGTTTAAATAAACAAAGCAAAGGAAGTAAAAGCAATAAGAAATACTACTACAAACTCTAAAGATATCGTAAGGACAAAAAGATATATAAAAAACAAAAACTCAACTTTGATAAAATAGGCAACCTGAACTGTACTATAACTATGAAAGTGCTTAATGGAATAGCTTAGAACTTTCTAAAAACGAAATTTATAAATGAAGATGGTTTCATAGGTGATTTCTCCTGAACATTTTAATAATTATATAAAGTTCACATGATATTTTTAGAAAATAAATGGGAGGACAGAACTTCCCCAGTTCATTTTGTGAGGTTACCACTATTCTCATTTAAAAGCCAGATAAGTTAGCACAGAAACACCTCTCATGAGCAAACATACGAAAGTGGTCAACAAAATAATAGCAAATACATCCTGACATAAAAATCACAATATGTTTTTATTAAACAGGGTTTACCCTAGGAATGCAAGACTGGTTCTGTATGTCATAATA
Organism: Nannospalax galili; assembly: GCF_000622305.1. Lineage (NCBI taxonomy): Eukaryota > Metazoa > Chordata > Mammalia > Rodentia > Spalacidae > Nannospalax > Nannospalax galili. The sequence goes on along the minus strand of NW_008334861.1, from coordinate 1,728,582 downwards.
AATAATACTTCTTGACTAAATAGTTGTATAATAATCTCAATTGAAGCAGATAAAATTATTTAACATGATATATATCATCAGTATGTATATGATTAGGAATTCCTGTGGAAAGTAAATAAATATAAAGGAATTTAGTAAAGAGTATATACAAAAAACCTACAAGTAATGTCAAACTTTACAGCAAAAGATTGCTTTCCTCATAAGAGCAGAAACAAAATTATAAAGGAAGTCTTACTCATGAAATACATCAGAGACTATAAATATGAGATGTACAGATGACAAGGATAATATTCTCAGAATACATAATTGTCTATGTAAAATAAACTCAAGGAAATGTCAAAAAACTCCATAGCTAATAAATGAGTATAACAAATCTCAAAATAAACAGAAAATTAATATACAAATTTAAATTGCATTTGCATATATTAGCTATGAGCACTGAAACCAAAAAACTTAAATACCATTTGAATGGCTTCATTAAATGAAATGCTTGTGCATAAACTGAAGAAAGCTTGTAATACACATGATATGATGATGAAGTAATCAATTATCTCCAAAGTGCTATATAATAGTAATTGATTAAGTGGTTACAGATAGGTCGGTTCAATTGAAAATATTAGTTTTGTCAGTAAGTGGTACTGGAACATATATGTTAAACATAAATATGTTAACTATTGGACCTCGGACTATCAAAAAGTTAAATGAAAGTTCTCATTGATTTAAATAAAATTTTAAAATTTTGTTTATTTTTACTGTTTTATATTTATGGGTGTTTTTGCTTGCATGTATGCAAAAGCATCGCATGTGTTCAGTGCTCACAGTGGTCAGAAGAAGGTGTCAAGTCATCTGGAAGTGGTGTGACAGATGACTGTTAGGCCTCATGTGGGTGCTGAGAGCCATACCTGGGTCCTCTGCTAAAACAGCCAGTGCTTTTAACCACTGAGCTATCTCTCCAGCCCCATCACAGACTTAAATTTTAAATGAAAGAAATATAGAGAACTTTTAGAAGTTAATCTGGAGTCTAATCTTCACAGCCGAGAATTATGCAAAGCTATCTTAACTATGACCCCGATACCATAATTGGTACCTGAACCAAAAGAGAAAATTGACTTCTAAATCCAAACATTTAATTCAAGAAAGACAGAATGAAAATTCAAGCTACAATTCTGAGGAAAATATTTGAAAACCAAAATTATGTGTAAATCTTGTATAAAGTTGTTACATACTATTAAGATTTGAATACCCCCCCGCCCTCCCACAGATCGTTTTAGGTGCTTGTTTCCAGGTTGATCATGTTGTTTTTTGAGAAGGCTTTGGAGCCTTTAAGAGATGGTGTGATGGTTAGCTTTAACTGTCATGGAATGGTGAGCTAAACTAAACCCTTATCCCCTTAACTTGCTTGTTGTCAGGGCATTTATCACAACAGCAGAAATAAAGCTAGGACAGATGGTGTCTGATGTTAGAAGTTAGAGTTGAAGGGACGGTCCTTAAGGGCTATAGCCCAGCCCTGGTTCCAGTATTGCTGTTTTGCTTCCTATCCCTGGCCATGTACACAGCACTGCTTCCTGCTGCTGTTGCCACCCACTGAGACAGCCCACAATAATCCTTCCCCCCATAAGTTGTTTCTGTGAGATATTGTGGTAATGTCCAGCCATGAAGAATATGTAAAGTACTCAGGGATTTTTGTCACAATGATGTAACTTTAGCTAACACAGAAACTATACAACACATTTTTGCCAATCCATGCTTCAAAATTCAGGATATGGGAAAACATCTTCAATTTAATAAAACTTAAAATACAGCATATCGGGAGGTAGTAACGTCAAGCAGTTGGTAGATCACTTGTCTAGCACATAGAGAGCCCTGGATTCAGTCCCTAGTACTGCATAAAATGGGCATGGTGGCAGAAGCCTATTATTGTTAAGGTTCAGATAGCCCTGCCCTCTCACCAACAGGATCCCAAGGACTTTTCATGCTCCTGAGAAAAGGGAACCTAGCTGATAAGCACCTTGGTCTTTGAAGTCAAGAGAGGCAGACATTTCTCCACCTCACCAACAGGATCCCAAGGACTTCTCATGCTCCTGAGAAAACGGAACCTAGCTGATAAGCACCTTGGTCTTTAAAGTCAAGAGAAGTAGACTTTTCTCCACTGTTTGGCCAACACAACAGGCTTCTCCTTTGATCTCTAAAGAGGACAGGTTTTAACAGTCCCACTCTCCCACTCCCCCCCCCAAACCCAACTTTAAAAAAATACATCTTCCCGCTTTCTTCAGGAGGCAGAAGCCTCCCTTTTAAAAAGACCCTAGCTCAAGACCCGGGCAGACATTTTCCCTTCCCGGAAGGGAATCTGTCCTATGTGTTCCTTTGCTAATAAACCCTATTTTGATGGAGTTTTATCTGTGCCCTGGTACCTCCTCCTCCATTCTTTCATTCTCTGCCAACTTTTTACCTATCAATTATAATCCTAACACTCAGGAGGTAGAGACAAAGGATCAGAAGTTCAACATCATCCTTAGCTATAGAGTATACATGAGACCCTATTTCAAAACAAGCAACCAGGAGCTGGAGAGGTTGCTCAGTGGTTAAGGGCACTGGCTGCTTTTGCAGACAATTCAGGTCTGATTCTCAGCACCCACATGGTGGCTAACAATCATCTGTTAACTCCAGTTCTAGGGGATCTGATGCCCTCTTCTGACCTCTATGGGCATTGCTGGACATGGTGCACTTACATGCATGCAGGCAATACACTCGTATATATAAAATAAAAGAAATAATAAAATAAAATAAAATATTCAAAAAACAAACAAAAAACAAAGAAACAACTAAAACAATACAGCATATCAGAATTTGTAGGGTGAACGCAAGTCCATAATTACAGGAAAATTTATCTCATTACATGCTTATATCAGAAAGAAAATAAGTAAAAAACCTAGGTTTCTGTTTTATGAAACTATTTTTTAAAATGCAACACAAATCCAAGGCAAAGCAAAAGATGTAGATTAGTATAGATAAGAGTAGAAATTCATAACATTAAAATTAGAAATGGTCTTTTTGAAAAGGTCAGAGTAACTGAAATAGCCAATGTTAGCCTGAGAGTTATTAGAAAGATGGTGATTGGGAAATGATGGCTTTTCAACACAGGTAAAAATCTGGCCAAATAAGTAATGATATTTGAATACATATTTCAGTAGGAGAAAAAGAAATTAATATATGATTATTCCATTATAAGGAGCTAAGTTTTATGCATACAGTTTATAGCAGAAAATTTATGAAAGCATTTCTGGATGAGTTAATTTGGTAAAATCCAGGAATTTATGAGTTTTAGAAAAATGAATTGTATGTGCCAAAATAAAGTGCTCACAGAGAAAAAGACACATAGTTATTTTATGAAGAAAAATTAATTTCCTGAGACATAAAATAATATGAAATTATATCAGTATTAACTATATTTTAAGACACTGTGGAATGAAATTTTTAATGAAGGAATTTTGATTTCAGAAACTGAGAAAATAGATGAATTGACAGAGTTACAGTTTTTGTATGACATTGATTTTGTGAGAGATAATCACGTATCAAGAAACTGTGTTGTATAATCATTTATGAAGGAAATTGTTAATTGTTCTTATGGAAACCAAGGAAAGTTTAAAAGTACGTTTTTAGGTATTGCTTGCAATTACTGGCAGCGATGACTGATACTGATTTTTAAAAATTTGCTTGTGCGTGTGACAAGTCAGAGAAAAAGTCAGCGTGGATAGGGAGGTGGCCAAGAAGTCCCAGCCCTAGCTAAGGACCTATGGACAACTGATAGCTGCTGGGAGAGGAAGGAGAGTCAGTTTTCTTTACTGATGTGATGCTGAGTATGTTGAACAGTCTGTAAGTGATGGACCCACATCAAAGAGCATTTGGGGAATACAGATTAGAATTGAAAGGCCTTTAAAAAGACAAATAATAACAGAAGACATGAAGCTGGAGATGTGAAGATAGGGGACAGAATCTGAACGTGATTGAAATATGGTGTGTGAAACTCTTGGAGAATCAATGGAAATATTTTTAAGAAATTGCTTGTTATGAAATTAGAAAAGAGACAAGTTACACACACAGTGAAGAATATAAGCGTAATTGCTTCTTGTGCCAAGATTGTCTGCATATTGCCTTTTATACAAATAGTGGATACAGTCAGGTTATGTAGAATATTGTTAAATGCAACATAATTCTTCTTGAGAAATCTAGCTCGGTACTTGTTCAGGAGGGTTGGATTTAAAAAGAAGACATAATTGTATCTATGTAGCACCTTATTTATGACTGAAAGAAGGTGAGTGACTGCACATACCCTACTAACTGCATTTCAAATGATAGACACCAGAAGTGACGTAGAACCAAGTAAGATATTGATGCGTAGTGGAAACAAAACATTTAAGCAAAATATATTTTTCCTCTTAGTGTAAAGCATGCTTTAAAATACATTTTAAGTACAACTCATATCAGACTTGGCAAAATAAGTAAGAAACTTAAGTAGACGAGATCCAGAAAGACAAAAATCTCAGGTTTCCCTTCATATGTGGAATCTTTAGATATGTGTGTTTCATTTGGGACACCCACAGAGGTCAGGAAATTAGCAAGGGATCCTGGAATGCGAGCTTTCAAAGGAGGGGAGATAAAATGCAGTGATATAAAGGGGGAACGGGAATAATGGAACAGGAAGCGTTAAATGGGGTGGTATATGGGAGTGCAGAGAAAAGGAAGGAAGACCAGAAGGGATAATTAGTGCTAAAGGCCTTTTGAAAAAAATCATATGGAAGCCTACTACTGTAGGTGCTTCCTAAAATATACACATATGCATATATGAAAAGAGTCTAACTATTGTTATTCAATAATGAGAGGACAATGTCCTTATCAGACACCAGGGTCTAGCAAATGAAAAACCCAGTGGTAAGAATTGGCTCCCTTTTTCAGAGTTGTTGGCCAGTGAGGTCCCAGAGACCCTCTACCATTACTGGCTATTGCTACTGCTATTGCTCTTGCTTGCCCTCCAGAACTTTATGGTAAGACTGCTGAAAACAGCACATACCCGAGTCATAGAACATGAAGAACACAAGCAGGTGTTTATCTTGTAGCTTCATCCCTACTGGATAACTGTCATAGTGCTGGAAGGTGCTATGCACACTACTGGAGGAGAAAAGTATCAACCTTACAGAGCTGTGAACCCTGAAGGCTACCAAAAGAGTATAGTGTTAATATGATAATGGGAATAACCAAGTACTCCTGATTGGATTGAAGGTCTGATTCACAAATGGAGACCATTCCCAGCACTATTATAGCAGCCAAGAGCCTGTGGCTAGACAGGTCATAGGCCCTAGGGGAGAACCTACTGCTATTATTCTGCTAAATGGACATCGTATTAAACCAACTCCTAGTGACATATTGTTATGCCCAGGGATTAGTGATACCCTCACCCCTTACCAGGGAAGCTTCTTGCAGTAGATGATGATTAACACAGAGACCTGCAACTGCTCAATGTCCACAAAAGAAGAGATTCCATAGCTCTAAGTCCTAAATGAGACACTCCATCACACTCCTCCCCACAAGGCTCAGGGATCCTTGTGGAGGGGTTGTTGGTGGAAGGAGAAGTGGTGGACAGCTACAGTGAAGAACTGTTTTCTGAATATAGCACGGCAATTGCACATATGAATTCACAGAGGTTTTTGTGCAAGAGGCTGAACAAGATCTGTGCAAACCCAAGTCAGACAGAAATCAGGCATAGAGAACATACACCTGAGGTATGCCCGGTACTAGGTGACACATCTGCAGTTGAATCTCTACAACCAAGGCTCATGGAACATAGCAGAGTAAGGGGTAGAGAGAGGGCTAAAGCACCCCTCAACTCTCACCAGTGAGGCTTCCATGTACATCAGAGTGTGATACACACAGAAGGCCTCAACTGGCCATGTTTTGGAGAATAAGAGACTGTAGAGTGTAGGATTGGGCTCCTATATGTAACCTCACCCATCCATGGCTCAGAGACCATTACGAAACAAGAGGCTGAAAGATTGTAAAAGCCAGGGCTCGTTCATAACCCAGGGAGGTGGAGTCTTCCAGGCCACTGGAGGCTTGTTCATGTGCACCTGCCACAGCGGTGGCGTCAAATGGTAGTCTTCCAGGCCACTGGAGGCTTGTTCATGTGCACCTGCCACAGCGGTGGCATCAAACAAGGGCCCAAAGGGGAAGTGAGAAATAGGTGGTGGGCCAGCACTAGATCGAGAACTATTTGAGACTGGTTGCTGCTGGGTGAGGGAGAGTATGACTTACATGTGACCACTGGATAGACTGACTAGACTCCAGTGGATGCATTTACATGAAGGACATTTGGGTGCAAACACCTGATTGAATAGGACTCAGCATGTATGGCAAAGTGCATAGGGTTCGGTATGGGGGGGCATGAATGGGGGAGGGGTCTGGATGTGAGTGGGAAATACTGTATGAAATTCAATAAAAAATTCTGCTTTTTACTTATATGAAGTAATGAAAATTAAATTTATACACTTACCTTAAGCAATAAACTAGGCAAAATATATGAAAGAACACTTTTCAATGTATTGGACACCCAGCAGTCAAAAAAGGATGCTGATTTGTGATAGATGCAAAGCAAGAGACGCAAGCCCTTCAGTTGCCTCCAGATTATTGCCTGAAAGGATAGTGCAGTTACATTGCACAGAGTAGAACACTGATTTGTCCTTCAGTTAAAAGCATGTCTCTGTGAATCTTGGAAAGTATAGGTAGATGGAGCTTGCTGGCTGACATTACAAATTACACTGAGTTCTTAGCTCATGGAATGCTGGAGACAATTTCTATCAGGTAAAGTACAAAACCTCATAATTGATAGGGCACTGGATTAGAGTACATAGAAGGTTTTTGTCTTGCTGGTGAAGAAATATTGATTCCAGGTCAAACACAGCTCTGATCTCACATAACAAAGCTCAAACAAGACTGAACAGGGCTATAGTGTTTTTAGTAATTTAAACTATGTCCTCAAACAAAGATTAAGAATAGTCATTTGTAAAGAAAAAATATAAAGCACTCAAATAAAGTAAAATTTACAATGTTTTCCATGTAAGAAGAGTTACCAGGGTTTCAAAGAAACAGGAGACTACTATCACTGATTTAAAATGAGACAGCAAATAGACAATAAGGCAGTTATTAAAACTGAATTCCATATGTTCAAGAAATAAGCAAAAATGTGAAAAATAAATACTAGGAATATATTTTAAAGAGTCACATAATTTTTTAAATATGAAGAAAATTCTAGGATAAAAATATGTGTAAGTTAATGGAAGATTAGCCAGAACAGAGAAGAGATTAGTGAATACGAAGACACAAGACTATAAACTGAAATAATTTTTAAAGTGTTGGAAATAATGAATAATCTATAAGGGGACTTCCAGTGACCTAATTATATAGATGCGTTTTGAGATCCATGAGGGAAAAGAAGTATGAAAGATGGCAAACCTGAAGAAATACTAAATGAAAAACTATGATGGATACTGTAAACCTACACATCCTAAACCAAGAAGTCTAAGAAAAAGAAAATTACAGAAAACCTAATAATTAGATTGCTGAAAACCTGTGACCAAAATAGAGAAAAAAATTCAAAGTAGCCAAATGGGAAAACATGCTTTACAAATATATGAATGAAAATAAAAATGATAGCATACTTCATTTTTTTTTCTTTTTTTGGTAAATTTTTATTGAATTTTTGTGCGTTTCATACAGAACATCTTAATCAACCTTAGTCATCTTTATACCCCTTCCCCACTGGTATCCTCCCATAACGCCCCACTCCACTGGATTTCATACCTTCTGTCATTTGTGTTAAGACCTATTGTGTCAAGTTAGTGTCCCCAGAGATCCCTCAGTGCAAGTTCATCCACTGGGGACTAGGAAGCCTATGTCCCTCCCTTTAAGAAGATCAGCTCTTCCTCGCCCAACAGCTATCAGTTGCCAATAATTCTTCGAATAGACTAAGATTGGGGCTTGTTGCCCATTTCCACGGTTCTGCGCTGGGTTTTTGTCTGCTTGAGTTTGCATAGGTCTTGTGTATGCTGACAGTAATGGAGCTGGAACTGACCTGAAAGCCACCTCCCCTGAAGGCTAGCTCTCATAACTTTGGAGAGCCCTATGTAAGCTGCTAAGGGAGAACATCAATCAATGGCACAACCTCAGCTTCAAGGCCTAAAAACCACATCAGTGCAGCAAATGGCATGGGTGCGGTAGTGGCAGTTTTATCTTGGGTGTAATCAACAGCTACCTAATTGGACATAAAGCCCTGTCAATGGTTGGAAACTTGTGTGGTACTGTAAACACAGCCGAATACACATGGCTGGAGAGGTCTTAGATCTTAGAGAGCATACTTCTTATCAAAAGCAACAAAAGCTAGAGGAGAGAAGAGCAAAACACTCAAGGCACTAAAAGAGAAAGGCATCAATCTACAATTCTATATACAGATATGACTGCACAGGTAAAAGAGTTTATCATGCAAGTAAGTCTGATGACATGAGCTCAATACTTGGAACCCACATAAAAAGCCAGAGGCACACATTTGTAATCCCAGTACTCCTAACAGAGAGATGGGAGGCAGGCACAAGAAAATCACCCAGAAGTACATGGGCCAGGTAGCTTGGAGTGAACAATGCAGCAGAAACACCAAGAGAGACACTGCCTCAGAAACAAGGTAGAAGGCGTGGAACCAACTCCTGAAAGCTGTCCTCCAATCGTGCATGCTGTGGCAGGTGCATGCCCACACCACGCAAACACTTTAATGATGATGATCATGATACCAGATAGGAATTTGCATCAAAACAAAGAAACAAAGAGCACTGGAAATTGCAACTGTACAGAGATGATTACCTTAGTATGTGTTTTAGTTTGCAGTTTGAAAAGAAAGGGTTTATTTGGCTTACACCGCCAGATCACAAGCCATCATTCAGGAAAGTTAGGGCAAGAACTCATAGGAACTGAAGCAGAAACCATGAAAGAATGTGGCTTAATGAATCGCTCACTGGCTCATGCTCATCTGGCTTTCACATAGAGCCCAGACTCACTGTCTAGTGATGGTGCTGCCCAGAGTAGGCTGGACCCTCCTGCATCAATTAATAATCAAAGACAATCTATCACAGACAGGCCCACAGGTCAAACTGATGAAGGTAATTATTTGAAGTTCCATCTTCTCAGGTGACTCTAGGTCATGTCAAGTTGACAATAAAAATTAACCAGCACAATATGTAAATGAAGTTGATATATAATTGTTTAAAATAAAAGTGGTAATGATGAATTAGTGAAAAACTTAAGAACTAGGAGAAAAATGTATGCTAACAGCAAATGAAAAACTAACAAAGAAATTTTCTCTTGGTGTTCTTGTCCCTCTGTCACATGAAGTCTAATGAGTATGGTCACCTGTTTTTCTTTCTGTAGCTGGACCCTAATGCAGTGGCCAGTGGATTCCCACATATATTTAAATGACATTCATGATCTCATGTGTGAATACAGTATACCTTCAGGAAATATTGTGAACTTCAGAATTCAAAAATGCAAAATGTGCAAAATAATGGATCATATTATGACATTTTCATACATGTATTTCATGAAACCCATTTGCTTTTCATGTAATTTACTGAGAATTCTTGCATCTATGATCATTAGGGAAATTAGTTTACAGTTTTGTTTTCTGTTGTTGTATCTTTATATGGTTTTGGAAACAGCGTAGTAGTGGTTTTGAAGAATGAATTTTGAAGAATTCTTCACTTTCTTCTTTAATAATGTAATTTATTAAGCATGATTAAGCCTCGTAGAATTTGGCAGTGAATTTATCTGTTCATGGGCAGTTTTTTGTTGGGAGCCTCTTTCTGATTCAACCTCGTTGTTTATAACAGATTTGCTTAAGTTATTTAAATTTTCTTGATTTAATTTTGGTAGATAATAAGTGTCTACAAATTTATCCATTTCTTTCTAGACTTTTTTCTACTTTTTAATACAGATTTGCAGAGTATTCCTTAATGATTCTTTGAATTTCACTGGCATTTCTTGTCATATTCCCTTTTAATCTCTAATTTTATTAATATGTACATTTTTCTCTCTCCTTTTTCAGTTTGGCTAAGGGTTGATCAATCTTGTTTATCTTTTCAGAGTCAATTCTTCATTTCATTGATTCTTTGTATTGTTCATTCACTTTCCATTTAATTAATTTCTGCCCATATGTTTATTATTTCTTTAGGTCAACAAATTTTGGGTTTGACCTGTTCTGCATCATATCTGAACTGCCTCAGATTTTTTTTTATTGTGAGCACTTAAAGCTATAAATTTCCCTTATGGAACTTTTTTGATGTTTCAGAAATGTTCTGATAATTTTTCATTATTTTTTATTTTTATTTCATGTGTATGAGTGTATTGCCTGCATGTGTGTAAGTGTACCCATGCCATGCAATGTATGTGGAGGTCAGAAGAGAGCATCAGATTCCCCTGTAACTGGAGTTACAGTTATTATTCACTCTGTGGGTGCTGGGAATCAAACCCAGTTCCTCTGCAAGAGCAGTCAGTGCTCTTAAACGCTGAATCATCTCTCCAGCCCCTCATTATTTTTATTTGGAAATAGTAATTTTTCATTTCCTTCCTGATTTCTTCAATGACTTACTGATCGGTCAATAGTGTGTCATTCAATTTCCACGTATTTGTGTATTTTCTCTAGCAGAGAGAAGTTCAAAAATTGATGAGACATTGGAGTGACTTATTTCAGTGTCCTGTAATATTGGAAACAACTAGATTGGAGAGCCTGGTTAGCTGAAGTTGTAGTCTCTTTCCTTTCCTCTCAATCAGGTTAGTTGTGAACCCATCATGGTTAAGAGTCAGTTGCTCCGCAATACAGTACTCACTTGTGAGGCTTCCTTGCTGTGCATATCATAAGCCAGTTTGACTCAGTTAGCTTTGTGGCCTGTGGAAAGGGCAGCTTTCCACTTCCAACAACGGTTTTCCTTGAGTGTGCTGGAGAGTCAGAGAAGCAAATGCAACAATGGAATCTGCACTTGAGTGCTAGCTAGTATCAGTGCTTTCTGATCCTGCCAAGAGTAAAAACCTTGTAGGGAGGAGGCTGTGAGAATGGAGCATTCTACTGCTCTGCAACTTCAGAAGTTTCAGTTCCAACAGAAACACATGCATGGCAGGGATGCAGCTCTACACCGAACAATCTTCTGCTTCCACAAACAAATCCATAGTTCAGTTAGCTATGCTCACACATCTTCACTGTTTGTGGAAACTGCCAATGAGAGTATCTTTGGAGATGTTTTTTCTTCAGGCCCAAATACTATTTCAAAGATGTAGATGCTACCAAGAGTGGTACATGTTGCTTCATGCACATGCCCTCCCTGTTCAACCCTATCACCTTAGCAAGGAAACCTGTGCCATTTCTGTTAGGTGTCCTTCTTGGCAAATCTCAGTACTTTGGAAAAAAACTTCTATTCCAGACACGTTTCTGTGGGCAGTGTAGGCCTGCCAGTATAGCCACAGGACACCTGTACCCAGATGTCCCAAGGACTTGGAAGCCACAGAAGGCACCCTAAGGCAACGACACCATTGGAATAATTTTTCCAAACATGTCCATATCCAGTCTTCTCTGTAGAGGTGAAATAACTGACCCTAGGCATTCTATCTCCAGTGTTCCACTGCATTCTGCTGACCACTTCTTGCCACAGCTCACTGGAATTCTTGGCATGTCTGAGCTGTTAGGCATCATTTGCCCATCTACCCTCTCACATAGCATGGTTCAAAGTGTCTCCACTGAACAGAGGGAACTAATCATCTGTCCCCAGCAGGTACCAGGATATTTTCCAGGCCTGGCATAATGGGAAGGGTCCTGTGAACCACTTGAGTGACTAAGAGATGCTACATACCCAGAATAATATACGGTAATAGATATGCTCTTCCTGACCCAGATAGGAGGAATTCTGAAAAGAGGGTAGAGCATCTGAAATGCCTCTGGTCCATTCACCCAACACACCTGGGCATCACAATCTGACAGTGATGATTCTTAGAATTCCCAGGCCTATCCACATGCCCTGTACCCTCCTCATTTCTCCTTCTGTTCCCTCCCCATTGTACTGGATTCTAGACAGAGCTGAGTGCCAGGGATTCTGGGCCTCTCTAAATTGGCTTTGCCACATACTAGCTATTGCCATTGTAGTCCTTTGAATCCTTGCAATGTCCCCCACTCACTGAGGCTTTCCTCTTTGTTCTCTTGCTCAGGCTCCTGGATTTTAATATGTTGTTGTTGTTGTTGTTGTTATTATTATTATATTATTATTATTTTACAGAATCTTTCCTTCTCTAAGAAAAAAAGAGCAATGTCCTATTGAAATTTCAGGATTGAAAAATCATCTGTGAGGTTCTTCTAATACCTCAGTGGTAAGAAATCACATCTCCTCCTACATACAGTGCGCCACGGTGTTACACTGTACCCAGGTATGTGCATAGGAGCTGGGACTTTGTCACACAAATTATTAATAATAACTGCTCAGCAAAACGCAACTAATATAGTCTTTAAGGCAGCAATAATAAGGTGAGTTGCAGCTACAGGGGGAACGCTGTTTTCTATACTGCCCCTGACAATTTTATCAGTCCTCTTGGTAGGCCTGTAATTTTACCATTTGAGAAAAGGCAGAAGGATCAGGCGTTCAAGGCCAGTCTTGGGTATATTAGATACTGTTTTTTACAGGCATGTACCACCATGCTTGGCTTTTGGCAGGGGCTCTCAAGTGCTATACCATCCACCTAATTTGAAAGGGATCACAAAGGATTGGCTTTCTTCAGTCATTGGCAGTTTTCTATGCTGCCCTTGGCAATTTTATCAGTCCTCTTGGTAGGCTGAGAATTTTCTTCTTCAAATGATTTGTCACCTTTGAGTCTTCACTATGCTCCATGTGACTCTTCTTTCCTGAACACCTGAACAGTTGCATTAGTCACACTGACAGACAGTGATTTCCGGTGGGGCAGGTGTAAGACAGGACACAACGGAAGCATGGTGAGGTGTGCTTCATTTCCAGAATGGTGCTGCCATTCTGGGGTGACAATGAGTTGTGACAGAGACAGTGGACTTCTACAGGAAAAAAACTATGTTCAGTGCCAGTAGGACATCCTTTCTTGCATCAAGCGGTGGCAGATGTAAGGTCGTACGACAGGGTATGGTGCAGAGATGGAAAAATCGACACAAAATATGACCAGGGAATTGTTTGTCCATTCAGAATGTTCTTACTATTTGGAAAGTGTGCCTTGGTTCATAAAAGATGGGTGTTATCCATCTATTTTCTAATCTTGAGAATCTTAAATATTGTTCTGGACTATGAAGTTCTTTGAGGACAGTTTGGCGGTGGTGTTGCTTTGTAACAAGTTTGCCAGTGTTTTTGCAGTTTCTAGTGTCTGTCTTCCTTATGTATGAGCCACTATCCCACCCCCATGTGGTAACAGGAATGGCTGTATCTTGGGGGCTGAGTTACAGTGGTTTTCATCCCTTGGCAGATGGGCTGCTAGAGTTTGAGATGGGCTTCTGCAGGGATGCTGGGTACAGGGGAGAGACCCTCAGCTTCTGATGAACAACTTCCTGGTAATATTGACTAAGGCAAGGACATAGGAAGATGGGGTCTCTTGTTACAAGATACCTGAGTAGCTTCATGTGACACCTCCAGTCAGGAGTGATGTCCTTTTGCCCATTTAGCAACAGGTCAGACCCAGGGGAGAATATCTACCTGAGCTTCCAGAATGATTTGCTCAGGGTATGAAAATGCTGCTGCTTCACGTGGAAGGGCACAGCAATCCCAGGGGACTGGAAGCCAAGGATCTGGGAAAAGTGCAGAGGATTAGACAGAATACAGACTACAGACTCTAGTTTAGGGTAATCATTCACCACTGCGAGATTCTTTTTATTTTGTAAAAATAGAAGTTTGTTCATTTTCAAAAAATGTTTATCAGTCTTTATGGGTACCTGAGTTCATAGATTTTTTTTGTCTTTGAACAACACACACATTATACACATGTTCTCAGAATATTCCTCCCTCTCCCCCTCCTCCTCCTCCTCCTCCTCCTCATTCTCCTTCTTGCTCCCCACCTCCTTTTTCTCCTCAAAGGACTCATTTAGAGACATGGCAGAAAAGTGCCACCTTCAGCATGGAACAGCAAGTGTTGTACATGTACATTACATGCACATGTGTGAGGAACCCTAAGGAGTGACTGGGCACATCCTTTGCGCCTTGTGTTTCACCAGTTGCTGGAATGGAAACTGTGACATTAGCAGATGTGCCCTCCCCACCAGGACCACTTGTCTCCTAAAGGAGACAGTTAGTTGTCCAGGGTGTTTATAGGTATATTTCTCTTTTCACCTGAGCTAGAAGGCACAAAGGAAAGATTGCCTGTGGGTCCCTGATGGTTGGGCACCAACTGCTGGGTCTTCCTATGCTCTTCCTTGGCCTTATGTAATCGTGGAGAACACCTGATAGGTAAAAGTTTATTTTTCTTAGAATGGGGTCTTTGCTCATCAGCACTTGTGTGTGGCGTTTCTGCATCGCTCCCCTGAGCAGGGTGTCTCATTTCACCTTTTCTTGAGGAGCTCTGGATTGTTCCTCTGAAAGTTGGTGTTGCGGTAGACCTAAACCAAAATGGAATTGGTTATTCCTTTTGAAATACAACATACATTGACCCTACCCCATTATACTGGTGATTTTGTGATGGAGAAAAAAACTGAAGATTCTGTCAAGAGTTGTTATATCCTGCAACACGACTCCACTAAAAATAAAGGATTAATAGGTTAATGTGGTAATACGTGTATGTGACATTAACTTGCTGCCTTTACATATCTTAAAGGGGCAGCGTGTAGGTTAAAATTAAAGTCTATACTGTCAAGTCTATACTTCTATATTTAGGTAAATAATATCTGGCACTAAATTAAGAACTTAAGGCACATCATTCATGCAATGTCCTGACATGAAAAGGTATTTAGTGCGTACACACACACACACACACACACACACACACACACACGAGAGGCAAAAATGCTTTCTACTTTACCATAGTTTTCCTGTTGTCCTGAGAGTAATCTGCAGTCTTCTGGGTGTATCTTCCTAAATCTATACAGGTTAAACAGGCAAATAAAACTCTTCAAGTTGTCTCTTTCAAATATCTTCTCTGTACCTCTGCATTGAAGGATCTCTCTCTGATAAAGGTCCAGTTCAATCATGATGGCATCTCCATCTTCGCTCCAGTTTATAGACTTGAAAACCTCATTGTTTCCTATGGTCCATAGCTTCCTGGGGAAGGACAGGCTGAGTAGGTTAGTGTTGCCTTCTGTAGTATCCATAGGTTGGCTTCTGTCCTCAGGGTGAAGTTTCTCTTGGAAGGCTAGACCTTTTGTCACAACTTGATCACAAGAACTCTCCAAGCCCTCTCTTAAATCCATCTTTGGATAAGGTGAAATATTAGATGAGAATACTCTTGCTGGCTCTTGGCTAACCATTGGGTCAAGTGTGGCTGCACAGTCCTCATCCACACTCTGAGTAGTCATGGTGCCACACTACCATTAGGAGAATTCTGGACTAAACAGCAATAAACATCCCCCAAGAGAGTCAAAACTATCTTTACCTCCCCTAGGGATGTCCACCAAATAGTGACCACTAAGTTCTAGTGTTCCTAGAGCAGCAATCATCTGCTGAGGTCATCATTCTCTTTGTCATGTGATGACACAGGATGAGTCACAGCCAGTCTGGAGGAGGAGTTTTTACCCTATTTTGGGAAGCAGAAATGTGGCAGGGCCCTACCTCTTCCTTTTGCTGAAAGAAGTGTACAAAACTGTACATTTCCAGAGCAGCCCCCTCTGTGCTAAGAGACACACTTTGTCAAGGGCTAGTCCCTGTATCACTTAGGAAAAATTGATCCCATTCCTGAAGGGTAAGTTGACTATTCTATGCTTGGCTTAATGGTCATTCCTCAGTTAGATCAAGCTTGGATATAATAAAGACTGTTCATGAGAGATAGATATGTATGTGTACGTATCTTCCTCCAAGGCAGAGCAGTCTAGCCTTTGTTACTGCTTCCCAGTTGCCCCCACTCCTGTGTTCATTTTGTGTTGATATCTTCCAACTGCTTCTCCTGGTTTCTTGACTCTTTCAGACGGGACCACATAAGCAGTATGGTCATCCCCAGACTAGGGCTGTTCCCAAACATGGCAATGCATGAGTGAACTCCACTCCATCCTGATGTACTGATAGTCCAAATATGACTGTGTAACTGAACAACTGCATCCTCGGCTGTGCTTTGCATTTGCACCTGCAGTCCTACTGGCCGCTGGGTCAGTCTTTTGAGGATGACAACAGAACTGTCACTACTTTCCACTTCTTCCACACAGAGGTCGTTTTCCTGTCCCAAGACATGCTCATT
The DNA here is from genome assembly GCF_000622305.1 of Nannospalax galili. Lineage (NCBI taxonomy): Eukaryota > Metazoa > Chordata > Mammalia > Rodentia > Spalacidae > Nannospalax > Nannospalax galili. The sequence goes on along the minus strand of NW_008334861.1, from coordinate 1,712,121 downwards.
TTGATTGGCTAATCTTCATATGTGGTATCATAACAACGCTCATACTTATTTAGTTAGACATGATTGTAGTCATTCAATCCTGAGATGTACCAGTTTGCATTTAATGATTGCTTGAGTCATGGGGTCAGGAGGTTTCACAAGATTCTCAAGAACTCAAACTTTCCCTTGTTGAATAATTGATTTGTGTAGGATTCTAGGTGGATTATCTGCCTGTTTATAGCCCAGCGGGGACTTTTCAGTGGTGTAGGTTTTTGTGTGTTTCGTATGTTATGGCCTTTGTGAGTCATTCCTGCTGGGAGCGAAATGCTTCAGTGGTCTACCTGCTAATAGGTTGACCAGGGGATGGCCTAGTGGTGTAGCTGCCTTTGAATCATCCAGGGTTCTGTAGTGACCTCAATAAACTCATTCCTTCAAATCTACACCACTGAAGAGTCCCCCTGGGCTAAGTAATCTACCTAGAAGCCTACACAAATCAATTATTTAACAAAGGGGAAGTTTGAGTTTATTGAGAATGTCATGAAGTCTCCTGACCCCATGACTCAACTAATCATTAAATGCACACTGGTAGAGGGGAGACATGAAGAAGGTCAGTCAACAGGGCAGGGTAGAGAGAAGTAAGGGCAGGCACATGAGGCATGACCAGGGGAAGGATCAGGAATGCAGGAAAATGCTGGGACAGGACAGAAATACCCACACCTAGTCACTCAAGTGCCCAGGACCCAGCCACGGACAATCCCTGAATTGAGTTTGACTCATGCAGTCACCTTTCTTTAGAGATGCTTTCAGTAGGTGACACTGGGCTCCTCCAGGGTCCTTCTGTTTGTGTCCTGATACACATTATGCTGTGCCAAAAGAGTTAGGGGGTCAGCCTTGGACTGGGAAGTGTAGGAACAGCCTGGGTTACAGGTGTGCATGCAGATCTTTGGTTTCCTCCCAGCCCTGTCACTTATTAGACAGAAGCTGATCCAGGAAATTCCCAGTATTGGGAGCCTTGGGCTCTTACTAGAGAAGTGGGTCTGATAAAGCCTGTCTAGCAGGGCTGCTGGAACACGGGTGCTGCCTGTTAAGCCCGAGGCACTGCCTTGTGTGGTGAGCTATAGGGAGAGGCAGGTGGCTGTTATTTGCATTTGCATTTGATTCCAGCCCCCTCCAAGCTGGGGGGGGCAGTGTTGCTACTGTCACTATGTTACAGGAAACATCAGAGAATACACAGTGCAGTTGCCACAATGGAATTTTATGAATAAAATTCAATAAATCCTCTCTCTTATTAGACACATGTCAAAATCTGTGTGGTTATTCCCTGACATGGAAGCTCCTAGAATGTGTTCCAAAGGCCAGCTTCTTTCCTCGCACACCACTATACTATGTTCATTTCACCAGCTCCCCACACCTAATGTCTACTTAAGAGTTGGCTGCTTGTACTGGCCATAACTGCATTAAAATATCTGCTTGATAGCTCTATGTACCCTGACCACGAGGCATGCAGAAGGGCACCTGGCCAAGATCTAAGCCCCACTCTTTCATGATTCCTCCATGGCACAGGAAACTCACGCAGATGGTGATGGTAAAACACTAGTGCACAGTAGCAGGGATATCAGAGTATAAGGGCTCTAGTGGGGGGGTGGTTATGGGAGGGTGCTACCTGGGAAGTGGGTGTATAAAAAAATTATTCAAAGCATAATAATTTTCTCCTTAGTACTTAGTAGATGTGAAAAACATTACCACTGAAATCTACCTGATGATGCTCAGATGCCAAGGAGCTCAGAAAGTAACTGACTGTGACTAGTAATAATCAGATTATATAGAGATTAGAAACGCATATGAACTTAGTGTCAATTGTATTAAAAATGAATTTTTCTGTATGAAACTGTGTATTTTAATAATGAAATGGAGATCTTTTCCAAAGTTTAAAACCTCATTTAATTTTATGTCTTATATGGTTTATACGGAGTACAATACTGTATAACTGTATTAATTCAACTGTAAACCTAAAAATTTACAGCCAATTTTGAAAGAGAAACATCTTAGCTCTGGAAATTGTTATTGAATATGTCAATGTTATTGAAATGCCTGTTCTAATTATATGGTTATTAAATAAATAATTTTTAAAAAGACCAAAAATAAAGGTATGAATAATGTATTCTCTTGAACAAAATATATAGCACAAAACGGATTAGATATGATTTGGAACACTTAATATTGCTTTGTACAAAATTATAAGGACAATTTTGTATATGTGATATAGACATTCCAACATGACTTATACAGTGTTATGGGATTTATATTTATGTGATAATGCAGTTTGATTTAAAGCTTTTTATATGTGGCACTTTTGAACTTGAACTCAAAGTAAAATTTGTTCTTTGAAATGCAAAAAATAACCACTAGTGCACATGGTGTGTTTGGCCATTCTGTCCTCAGGACAGGATTCTGCTACGTGTATTTTGGTTTTGTGTTTTGAAGTGATGGGGATACAATCTATGCGATTGCACATGCTGTGGAAGTGTTCTATCATTGAGCTACACCCCAAGCCTGATTCCTCCCTGCTGTGTCCGCCACCAAAAAGGGATTGTTCAGATCAGTTTTTCCTTCACTCAGCTGTAGGCAGTTACATCTATGAAGGGCCCCTGCTTGCTTCAGAGTTTCATTACAGTCAAAGCCTCCCCAGGAAGGAGTTGCCTTTTCCATGACTCCCAATATGCCTTGGTTTAGGGCACTGACACTGGGCTGCTCTCTCTTGGAGACTCCACTTTGCACCCTTCCTCTACTTGTACTTTGACTCTAATAGGTCTTCTCACTGTATTCCTGATAGGGCTGTTGCTCCTGCACTCAAACATGTCATGCGTTAGGACAAATCTCTCTTCTCCTAGAATCTCACTGCTAATACAGTGTGCTGCAAAGAGCAGGTGCTTAGTGAAGGACAGAAGTTTAATTTACAACACTTTAGTTTTGAGTTTCATTAGTTAATAATAATAATAAGAGAGAGCATGAGGCAATAAAAATTAAAAATTTTATTCTATCCTTCATGTTAATGCCAAGTTTATTTGCATTGCCAAGGAAATGCCATTTCAAATGCCATGGTAGCCTGTGACAGACTACAAATAAAATGGAAGACATCTTAGGTTTTTTTTTTTTGGCAAAACATTAACACTCTCTTAACTTAAATAATAGTAGATGTATTACTAATAAAAACTGCAACTTGAAAATCTCAACTGAGTTAATAGTCTAGTAAAAGTAGCAACATTTTGGAACATAACGAAAACGTATCCCCGAGTCACCCAAACAGAACAGAAAGAGTGGAATGGTTCAGTGTCCTCCCGCCAGCACTAGCCTGACACTCCATTATTTGTACCACTGATTCTGCCTGATCACATGCAGTTGCACACTGCTAGTGCACTACAACTTGCAATTCTGGCCTACACTTCCTCTCCCTCCTCTAACAGAGCCTCTGCATACTTTACAGGGTAGGATTGGGGATTACGCCTAGTGATGCTGGCAAAAAATCCAAGACTTTCATCTTGGAGGTTTCACCACGGGCCCTTGGGCCCCACAGGAACTCATGGTGAGGAGGATCGCTGTCACGCTCCTGCCTATATTCCAGGTAACCTTCTTGAACAAAATGCTCAGTGATGAGTTCCTGGGCTCCCCATATACGAAGTGATCATTCCCAGGACTGAAATTTATGGTATTAAGCTTTCTCCAGACTACCTCCTCACTGATACAGTTTCCCTCCATGAAGACAATTCCTAGGATGACTATTAGGAAGTCTGTCTTGGGTATGCCCTGGGTACCATGCATCATCCAATCGTAGGTGATCCCCAGGGCAGGGACAAGGGTATAGGAGTGGACAATATGGTCTACTTCTACCACATCAATGCCAAAGACCAGCTTTAAGCATGTTGATGCCTCTGTAAAGATCACAACGTAGTACTCCTCATAATCTATGGTGAGCATATGCAGAATTTCTGCCAGGGTGGTCAGCTCTTTCATTTCATACTTGAAGAGCAGAAACAGCACTAAGTCAGACACCTCTATATTTAGTGCAGTATGCAAAACAGACATGGGGTCTTCCACCTCCTCTACTTGGCTGCTAGAAGCCTCATCAGAGGGGCCCCCTGGAATGGAGCCCATGATCATGGGTAGGGAGGAGGCTCTCTGAGGACTCTGGGGAAAACTTAGTGCTCCACCAGCAGGAACCTCCTTTGAAGTAGAGGCAGTGGCTGCCTCCTCTTGGGTTTCAGGCATGGGGACCTGGACACTACCCAGGCTATTTGCCTCCATTTGGATCTGAGGGTCATCCAGCAGATTGCTGTGCTGCCTGTTCTTAGTATGATGCAGTGTGACTTCCCTTGGCCAGGAGAGAGCTCAGGTCATAGGAATGAGGACTCCTGGGCCTGGGAGAGAGAGGAAGATGGTAAGTGGACTCTGCTGACAGCTATACTCTGGCAGCGCTCAGCAACGCTTGTTGTATGATTTTGCTTGAGTGGTTCTCCAGGGTTGCCAGGACTCCTGGCAGGGCTGTAACCGTGAGAGTCTGAAATAAGAAGAAACACGGCTCCTTGGGTGCAGCCATGTCACAGGGCCTGAGCCCTCAGCGCTGCCACTGGATCATGTGAGGTAGGGAAAGTTGAAGCCCTTGTATTCTGGGGTGTTGGGAGCCTTGGTATATGCTCACAGTGTGCCCCTCACCTTGATACCTGACCCTGCATGGCCTTCCCCTTGTGTGTGAACTGAAAACTCTCTGACACCAAGACCTTCACCTGTTTTCCCCTCGAGCTTTTGTAAGAGACAGCGAGGCATCCTAAAGCTGCAAGTTGTAAGGGCAACACTGAGTCCCTACTCCTCATGGGAAAGGTAAGCTGGTCTGTGGGGAGCAAACTTGTTAAAGGTGCATAGTACTTTCTGTTCTCACTTGGGTACTTAAATTTCCCTTCTTCAGGGCTAGACCACACCCTTTTGCTGCCCTATAGCAAACTCATGAAACAAGTGTCCCCGTTTTTGGAAAAGAATAAAGGTGATTGAGGGTGCCTAGTATCTGGCTACACCTATTCAGGGGTGACTGCTAGAGGTGGCTCAATTTAATGTGGTCCATGTGTCACAGAATGGGGGAACCTGCCTGATACCTTGATAAAAGCAAGGACTGAACTTTCTCTGATCACCTGAACACACCTTCCTTAATGCAGAGACCTATTTCTGTGAGACAGAGAGAACATTTGGTGAGGCGAGAAAATCTACTGGAAGACCATAGGATTTCTCACACCTGATGGGAAGTGAGGTAGGGGGTGGATACCATGTTATTGGGTGATGGGACTCCCTCAGTTCTCTCCTGGTGTCCTGACATGCCTGAGATCCTCCCTCTGATAACCCCAGTCAAGGCTCCCCTTACCAAAGCCTTCAGCTTCCAATGACCTGGAAACAACATCAGGGACTCAGAATGACAGTCCTTCTCAGGACTGTGGAGATGGCAGGGGCTCAGGGAAGACTTTTTAGGGCACCTTATCTGTGCTCTGAACTGGAGTTTCCTTCAATCATCCCTTGGGATCCTCACCTTGACTCTTGCCAGACCCTGGAATCCACATGCCTAACGAAGGTTACCCACTCAGGTCAAGTTCCTCATCTCCTTGAGATCCTGAAATGTCCCAGAAGTGAGCAGGTAGCACATCCCTTCATACCTGTGTGGGATCTCCAGTGATGCCTGCATGACCTAGGCTCATCTCCACTGAGATGGAAATTCCCTAAGGCCACCTGAAGTTGATTCCTCTTACGTGTCCTTCTTAGAATCTCCCCCTTACACTTAGAATCTCCACTTTACACCAAACCTCATCTTCACAAAGATTACCACCTTCCTGCTTAAGGTAGTTGAAGTAAACACGCCACTTAATGCCCCTGAGACTGACTCCAGGGCCCAGACAGACTGTGCTTATGTCTAATACTCAGGATAGATCCAAACCATGAGCCCCTCTCATTTCCACATTTGGTTACCCATGCTCACCTGACATCAGTCCTAAGACCAAGTCTATCACCTCCTGGAAAATTTCCCCACAAGTCATGGAGGTGATAGAAAGCCAGCCAGAGCAGCCCACCACAGCTGGTTCTGAATCCGTCAGAACAGGGGCAGCAGGGTTCTGTGATGTCCCTGGTTTGGTGGATGTCGGTCTTCTTCCCACATTCACTTCTCACTGTGGTTACTCACCTGGATTGTTGACAGATACTGCAGATACCTTCCTCCATTACCAGGCTTGGCTCCCTGTGCTGCTCTGGTGATACTCCTCACTCCACAGACTCACTTTCCTGAGAGAGGGCACAGAAGTGAAGATGGAGCACATCTGGACATCCCTGAGTGGGGTCGCCTCAGACTGGCAGGTACATGGTTGGCAGCAGGAGCCATGCTGGATTAGTTCTACAGTGTCTGCCTAGAGAGTGGCTTCTTCGGTGCACCCTAAGCTCGTTCCTTGACTGGTAATGTCTCCATGGCCCTCTTTTGTCAATGGATTTGAAAAAAGGCTCTGACGCCAGAGCCACTGAGGCTAAAGCAGGGCACTACCCTGATTAGTTTACCCACATGTAATAGAGGACTGCTCACATGACTACAGCTGAATTATCCATTGACCTTCTATGTGGTGCAGCATCTCTTCAGTTTACCTCTAGCATCTCACCATGTCACCTGATGGAGACTGGGCCCTCAGAAAACTGATCCAAATTACATTCTTTGTGGTGGAGGCTTATCTCCTACCCATTCTCCCTGTTTGGTGCAGAACAGAGAACGGGGGAGGGGTCACTGATTTCAGGGTTTCTCTATGTTGGATGGCGTGTCCTCAGCTTAAGCACTTCTCACCTTGATTCTATGTGTACCTACTGGGAAGGGGTGTGAGGAGCTCATTCCTAGATTGGGTTCATTTCTTCACTGTGGGACAACAGGTTCAGCTTGATGATCTAAGATGACACAATCTGAAATTGGTTGTCAGAATGCAAACCCTAGCTCTCTCCTTGACCTCCTAGGGGCCCATCTGATCTCTGTTCAGTTGACCTCAGAACCAGGCTTTGACTCCCAGAATTCCTAGAGCCGGAAATCAGAAATGGCTTCATTGCTACAAGTTGACCTCCTTATGTTGCAGGGGCCCAACAGCTATGCAGCTGCACTATTGCCAGTCCTCCCTCTGGGGCAGGGTATCCACAGCCCACCCTCATCTCTCGCCCTGACTGAAGAAATTGGGCTGTGTCTTCTCCAGGCCCCTCAGCAAATGGCACCAACTCCTCCACTCCTGGAATGCGGAAAGGGGGAAGAATATTATTCCTTCAAGTGGGGCCTTTATTTGATGAAGGGGTCTCCGCAGAGTAAAAATGCATTACTTGAAGAACTCTATCCAGAAAGGTAGAGTCAGAGGCCACCCTGAACTGTCTCCACAGTGACAGTAAAGGGGAGCCTTCTAAGAGTCAGGAATAAAATGTTCCATATCCTCCACATCTTTGGATTTAGAGGTAACGGCGAAGGAGTGGACCACTACCACAAACCAGGGCCCCTGCTTCTTTCAGAGAAGTCAAAGAAGTCTAGCTGGATTCTGTGGGGCTGTGCATCTGAGATAGGGCATCTGTAGGCCACCATCAACTCACTCGAGAGTCAGAAACCCATTTGATACTCTCCCCTTCAGAAACCTCTGAAAATGACTCACACACACAGTCCCCAAAATTGGGAGAAGGAGGTGGGCCGGATAGAGAGAAAGGGTTCATTCCTACAAGAGGGTCACGTTGGTTGTTGGTGTCTGACTGACAACAGAGCTGAAACTGAACGGGGATCTATAGTTAACTCTAAGTTCTCTGTGCAGCTCAGAAATGCTATGCACTCAGCTCCCAAAAAGGGAGCAGAAGGGGCTCCTGTTCCCCAAGGGATTTCCTGTGGAATACCTTGTAGATGGAGCAGGGTTTTTGCAGTCCAATTGTAGGTCCCACATAGTTTTGGGGTTTTTCGTTCAAATTTTTGTTTATTTATCGAGATTTGGGGGGAAGGGAGACTGTTTATGTTGTTTTCTTTCTTTTTTATTTTTTGCTACAGGATTTCCCTGGAGCCTCGGGTGGGTTGGAACTCGCTATGTAGATCAGACTGGCTTCCATCTCATTGAGATCTGCCTGAGACTTCCTCCTCCCAGGTGCACATGCACCACTATGCCCAGCTTTATTATTTTTTTTTAACAAGGTCTCACGGTAGTCCTAGTGGCCTGGAACTCACAGACACTGTGAAACGGACACTCTCAGCTCTCATTTTCAGTCAAAATGCCGCTAGGCATTCCTCCTGTCTGGAAACTTCAGAAATGGCTCCTGTGGTTACAGTCCTCGGAAATGGAAAGTAAGGGGCTCATTCCTACAAGTGAATCCCTGTTTGGAACAGTGTTCACCGCACTGATTGACCCGGCCTGCCTCTATCAGGAGCGGACATTCCACAGTCCACTCTTCAGTCTTATTTTCTTCCTGTAAGCCATAGCCTGTCTTTCCCAAGAAAGTCTGAAAATGGCTCCTATGCAGGGTCCCCAGGAATGGAGGGAAAATGGGCTCATTTTTACAAGTGTCCCAGTTTGGTGCAGTGTTGAGCACAAGGGCACAAGTATAATATTTGACCTCCTGTATCTGGCGCAGGGCTTCGCCAGTCTGCGCTTGGGTCTGACTTTCATTCTGGACATGATGTACCTCTTCTGGGAAACCTCTGAAAATTGCTCCTGTACTCTGTTTGCTACCAAAGAACCAGTGGAGCAAGAGGGTAGGGCCTACAGTGGACCCCATTTTTGGTGCCACACTAAGCAACAGGGTGAAACTGTATTATTTGGGAATGCTTTATCCTGAATGGGGCCTTTGCTATCTATCCTATCATCTTGACTCTGAAAGTACAGAGTACCTATATCTCCTCCAGGGACCCCTCAAAATGGCCCTGAGACCCCCAAGTCTGCAGATGCCGATGTGGAAGTTGGGGGAGGGGCTCATTGTCACAAGTCCATCCGTGTTTGGTCTAGGACCCTCAAAAGAATTTAGTGTAGCTTTACTTCTGTGAGTCACTCTCAGCTCTCATTTTGGCAGACAAAAAAAAAAAAAAATTCTGGCTCCTCTCTGGGAGCCTCTGAGTTGGCTCCTATGCGCAGACTGCCCAGAGATGAAAGGGTAGGGGGACTGGGTTCATTGCCCCCTGTGCACCACTAGTTGCAGTGTTCACCACACGGACTGACCTATATTCTCTGGGTCTGTCTGTCCAGAGCGGAACTCCTGCAGTCCACTTTCAGGTGCCCTGTCTTCCTGCAAGCAAATTGCCCTTCTTTCCCTCCAGGAAGGTCAGAAAATGGCTCCTATGCAGGGTCTCCAGGAAAATAAAAGGGTATGTGCTTCATTCCTACAAGTGTGCCCCACTTGGTGTTAAGCCAACCACAGAGATCAAACTATTATTTGGGAACCTTTATCCCCAAAGAGGCATTTGCCCTCTGCCCTAACCTCTCACCTTGACGCTGAAGTGGGACCGTCTCTCCTCCAGAAACCTCTCAAAATGGCCCCAAGCTCCCCCACCCAAGTCCCCGGATGTGGATGCAGGAGGGTGGGAGGGGCTCCTTGAAATTCAGACCCTATTTGGTTCAGGAGCCTCCAAAGAATACAAAGTAGCTGATTTTCTGGCCTGCCTGTCTGGGATGGGCCTTCTGCAACCCACTTGCAGTTCTCAGCTTGACCTAAAGATACCTGGCCCACTCCTCTGAAATGCCTCCTATATAGAGAGTCCTTAGAACTGGAGGGCAGAAGCTCTTTCACTTAAGTGGAAGGGAAAGGGTTTGGGTTCATTGACCCATGTGAGTTGCTGATTGGTGCAGTGCAGACAACACTGAATTAGCTGTATTATCTGGGTTTCTCTCTCCAGAGCTGTTTTACTTTCTTCCTGCGAGCTGTGTGCCCCTTTTTCCCAGTGTTCATACCTATTGTGTCTTCTGAGGGTTCTGAGACCTCTTGCTTTACCCCTACTTTACCAATCTGTTGAGGTCATTAATTAGGGCAGTGAAGTTCTCCTTGGCCATTTGAACCTCCTAGGACTCAGCTTCATCAGCTTTTCATTCAGCTGGTGATCATGGATGGATTATCCTGCCCTTCTTCCCTTCTTTGTTTTAACTGTACTGATCTGAGCTCTGAGAGATGATATTTTTCTTAAAATTTCATTTCAAAATTCTTTTTGCCTTCTTTCTTCTCTAGACACCTGGTAGGACAACAGGAAAGTCACAGAAAGGAGTTCATTTTCAGGAATAGGGAGGAAGAGCAATGGGAACAAGGGTTTCCTGGGGAGGAATGCCGGCCAAGGTGATAGTTACACCAGCTGAGGACAGAGTAAGAGTCAAAGCAAACAGGAAGAGGACCTTGGCTGACTCAGATTACTTTGACTTTTCTTCTGGACATACTTATGGAGACTTACAAAAAGAATATTCTCTTCTTCTCTTATTGGGGTGACTATTGATCATTTGTACTAACTAGGTGCTTGTCACTTTGTGGGCATCTGTCTTAGCCCAGGTCATCCAAACACTCCACCCAAGGTCAACTGATCTTCTTATGTATATCCTTCTTCACCACAATGAATGATTACACACATATCATTTGGCCATCAAGTTACTCCCCTAGCCAATAGTATCCCTGAGGATAGGATCTTCAATATAATAGACCACCATCCTGACTCCTTGTAGGTAATGGTAGCTCAAGATGTTCTTGAGAAAGAGGACATTTCTTTTGTACTCAAAGAAACCTACAGCACTTACACACCACCACATATCAATTCAGGTGGGTACCATAGCAAGGAAAGTGTGTTCCTCCACATGTTTTCCATGGATACCCACTTTCTGTGGTGGATTATGTTCTTTCTTACCTTTTCTTTTTACTGAGTATGTGTATCCAACCTACTCATGGTGATATGGCCGTATTTAAGACTGGAGATGTGAGTCATTTGACTTTAAAAATGACTTATATTGTTGCTTATTGTGGTGATTTGAATTGAGAATGTCCCCCATATGCTCCAAGATTTTGAATATTTGCCCCCAGTGGGTGACACTGTTTGTAGAGGTTTAGGTCATGCAACCATACTGGAAGAAGTACATCGCCGGGAGAAGGTTTGAGAGTTTATAGCCTTGTCCCACTTTGAGTTTGCAGTCTCTCTGCTTCCTGTGCACATTTGAAGTTGTGAGTACTCAACTTTCTGTTTCAGTTGCCTCCTGCTATGCCTCCCAGGCTATGATGGACTCATCCCTCAGGAAGTATAAGCTAAATAACCTCTTCCTTCCATAAGTTGCTTGCTCATGGTCTTTTATTACATCAGTCAACAGAAAATTAGCTAATACATTTAAGCACCTTGAGAACCTCACTTCTTACCTCCCAAAAGGGACATTCACATCCTAGTCCACCTTTCTAGAACCCACCAAGATTCCCTTAAGCTCTTCTTTTGAAGTCTGAATTCATGGCCTTTATACTATCAAAGTTCAGTAAATGGACTTGCTGGCACTAGAAATATCACTGTTGTTTCTGATCTTTGAGGCCGGCTTCTCTCACTTACCAAGACAAAACAACTTGAGCAAGAAAGAGTATATAAGCATTATAAACCACAAATTATTGGTAAAGATACAAGTGAAGATTAGAGGAGGGCTAGAATTCTCCCTAATGGATTAGGTCTGGAAAATTTATATATCCATATGAACAAATAAACTTTGATTCATATTGTATTGATTTGCATCTATGCTCATCTGTATATAGATAAAGATGTAATTTTCTTTCCAGAAAAAGAGATTGGAAAGAAAAATACACATATTTTGAAGATTCTATTTATGGGACTGTGGCAAGTGGCTCATCTGAAATCTGCATTGCAGGTCAGAAAATGACTATTTTTCACTTTCTGAAAATATTTTATTGTTGGGGGACAATAGGGATAATGGGGGTCCTTCTACAGGGAAAGGAGGATGGAAGTCAGATAGAGGGGAAAGAAAGTAAAGATGAATGGATCTTGGGGGCTAGAGAAGCCAGAGGGAAATGTGTTGCCTCCAAAACTCCCTAAGAAATGCATGCATGTTGTCTGAACATTAGTGCAAATGTATACCCGGAGACTAGGGAAAAGAACACAGTGCCAGACAGGAGAGACCTCCCTTCAAGTGGTTGGACAGAGTAGTTCAAGAGGCTCCCAAAATAACACAGGCTGTTACCATAGAACTTGGTTATCTCCCAGACCTGGAAGATAAGTCCCTACTGCTGAAAACCGGGCATACGTAGAGCACAGGACTTGGATCAATGGAGCACAAACTGACTTGGAAGACTTTTATGTGAAGTTTAGCTCTCATAGTTCTGGAGGATATCATGCATGATGCTACGAGAGAAAATCAATCAATGGTCCAACCCAGCCCTAAAGTCTAATAACCATAACGACTGGCACAGCAAACTACCTCTGTTGGTGCAGTAGTGGTACTATTATCTGTTGGGGGGAGGGTCAACAGCTATCTAATTGAACTTAAAGCCCTGTCAATGAGAGAACCTCATGGGTGGCACTCTAAACACAGCCAAATACACATGACTGGAGAGATCATAGATCCTAGAGAAAGTCCTGTCTCTGTCATATCTCTAGACAAATGAAATGTCTTACTATATGCTAAATATGGATCCTTATTGTTACAGACAAGCGTACTGTACACCACTCATCAAAGAAGCTTCTGTTTGCAACAGATGGAGGCTACTGTACAGTCCCACAATTGGTCACACACAGAGAACATACATCTGAGAGATGCCCAGTCCTAGGTGACAGATCTACAGTGGAACCTCTACACCTAGGCTCATGGAACATAGTGGAATGAGGGGTAGAGAGAAAACTAGTGCATCCTCAACTCCGAGCAGTGAAGCTTCCTTATACAAAACAGTGTCATGCACACAAAAGGCCACAACTGGCCAAGTTTTAAAGAATAAGAGTCTGCAGAATGTGTGTCCTTGGATGGGTCTCCTATATGGAACCTCACCCATGCACAGCTCAGGAATCATTGTGGAAGAGGAGGTGGAAAGACTGTAAGAGCCAGGGCTGGTTCATGAACACAGGGAAGCAGAGGCTTACTGGACACTGGAAACTTGCACAAATGAACTTGCTGCAATGGTACCATCAGGCACAGGACCCATACCGACTCAATCAGACAAGGGTCCAGAGGGGAGTGAAGGACATGGATAGCAGGCCATCCCTAGTCTGGGAATAGTTGGAGACTTACTGCTGCTGGGAGAGGCAGAGTAGACCTTATTTATAATCTCTAGGTAGACTGGCTAGACTCCAGTGGATGTATTTACACTGAGGGACATCTGGGTACAAATGCTTTACTGGATGGGACTTGACATGCATGGTGGAATGCAAGGATCTTGTGGGGGAGTGGGGGAGCATGAACAGGGGAAAGCATCTAAATTTGATTAAGAGCTGTTTTATGGAATGTACAAAGCTTAATAAAAATTTTAAATTATTATTTATTTTATTTATTATTTTTATTTCATGTGCGTGAGTACCTTGCCTGCATGTATGTAAGTGCACCTGGGTCATGCAATGCCCACAGAGATCAGACTAGAGCATCAAATTCCCCTGTAACTGGATTTATGGATGGTTGTTAGCCATTGTGTGGGTGCTGGCAACCAAACTTGAGTCCTGTGCAAGAGCAGTCAGTGTTCTTAACAACTGAGCCCTATTTTATTATTTCTATGGCCATCTATAAATTGTGCACATTAGTGAGGTTTAGTAAGGTATTTCAACAAATGCATACACTCTAATCAAATCCAGCTTCCTTTTGTCTACCATCCCCTATTCTGGTCCAATCTGCAGCAATCAGTAGTCTACACTCAGGTTGATTTATTTAAGCTTCCATATATGATCAAGAACCTGTGGCATTTATTTTTCTGTATCTGGATTATTTCACTTAATATAATGTCATCTAATTCCATCTATCTTCTGTAAGTGGTAAGATTTTATTCTATCTTGTGTGAATGTTAGAATTTCATTTTCCTTTTCTAAAAAGTTACATTTTATTTATGTGTGCCTACATTTGTGCATTCATGGTGGCTCACAGAGGTTAGCTGGAGGTAGATCGCTTGGAAATGTATTTACAGGAAATGTGAGCCTTGTACTGTGAGTGCTGGAATCTGAACTACTTCTGATAAAGTAGTAAGCATGCTTAAAAATTTAAATGGGGGCTAGAGAGATGGCTAAACAACTAAGAGCACTGGCTGCCCTTGCAGAGGACACAGGTATGATTCCCAGCACCCACATGATGGGTGACAACCATCTGTAACTCAAGTTCCAGGGGAATATGATGCTGTATTCTGACCTCTGTGGGTATTGTGCAACACAGATGCATTTACACACATGCAGGCAATACACACATGTACATAAAATAAAAAATAATATTTAAAAAATTAAAAATGACTCTGCGATATGATGCAGTTATACCACTCCTTGGCATATATAAACGACTTATCCTTCTGCTGCTCTTTTCACAATAGCTAGGAAACTGAAGCAACCTAAATGTCCCTCAATTGATGAATGTATAATAAAAAAATGTGGTACATTTACACAATGGTGTTCTATTCGGTGGTAAAGAAAAATGAAATCATGAAATTTGCAGGAAAATGGATGGAACTAGAAGCTATTATACTAACTGAAGTAAAAGAGACTAAAAAAAACCCACACAAACCAAATCAAACAAAACCAAACAAAACCAAACAAGTGGTACATGTTAGCTCTTATTTGTGGATCTCAGCTCCAAATCCTTACATGTGAGTATATGTCCTGATGTAACTGCAGGAGCCAGAAAAAAATAGAAAGGAACCATGGGATTAAAGGAAAAGAAAGAGATTGAGAGAAGGGGATAGTAGGAGAGAAATTCATCAAGGGGAAAATTGGGAAAATCAGGGTACTTTAACTGGGGAAGGGAGAGGGACAGTTATACAGGGGGAGAAAAAGAAGAGATAAGTAATGATTAGATGGTGTGTAAAAACAGAGGAAAATGTATTAGTTAAAAATGCCTACTGAAAAATAAACATGCAATATATATATACATACAAGTTCATATGTATAGATGAAAGCTATATAACAAAAACCCCAGTGCTAGCCAAGAGAAACCTCCCTTCAAGTTGTTAGTCAGAGTAGTCCAGGAGACTCCCAAAATAACACAGCCTATTTTCATAGCCCTTGATTGCCTTCTAGAACTTGAACATAAGACCGTATTGCAAAAACCAAGACATACTTCAGACACAGGACCTAGAGCAAAGAAGCTGGAACTGACCTGAAACTTCCTCCTTGAAGACGAGCTCTCATGGTATCAGAGTATACTAGGCAAGCTGTCAAGGGAGAAAGTCAAGCAATGCTCCTACCAAGATGTAAAGTGCAATAAACACAACAATGTCTGACACAAAAACTATCTCTATTGGTGCAGCAGTGGCACTTTTATCTTTCAGAGTAGTCAACTGCTGTCTAATTGGACTTTAGACCCACTCAATGGGAGGAAACTCAAGTGTGATACTGTAAACATAGCAAGATACACATGGCTACAGAGGTCATAGACTCTAGAGGAAAAACTACTTTTGTCACATCCCTAAACCAATGTGATTTCTTATTGTATTCTAAACATGAATTCAATGCCTTTGAACATAGACTCAGAAGTGACATTGCTGCACCACATAGATGTCACTCTAGTTCTTTGAGGAGACTCCACACTTCTCCTTTATGGCTATCATAATTTACATTCCCACCAAGAGTGTATGAGAATTCCTTTGTTCTTTGCATCCTCATCAGCTCCTGTTCATATATATGAAATCCAGGTGAAAGGAGCATTTCCTTAGGATGGGTGATTGTAGTGGAGTCGTTAGGAAAATGCAAATGAGAACCACACTGAGATATTACCATTTCTCTACTAAAACTGAAAGAAGAAAATGATGGGCCACTCATACACATTCAGTAGTGATGTAAGACATGACAACCATATTTTTTAAATAGTTGGGTAGTTTACTTAAAAAATGTCAGCATACATATTATTGATCATATATTGGACTATATGAAATAGGGTGAAGGTAGTGGGGAGTGCATATAGGGGAGGAATCTAAAGATGATCAAAATATATCATACGAAATTCACAATAATTCAAATAAAATTCTAGTTAACTTATTTCATATGTGGTTTGGATGGGAGCTGCATGTGCATAAACTAGACAACTTGCAGGGTCGTTCCTCAGTAGTCATCCTCCTTGTATTGAGCCAGGGCCTCTTACTGATTTTTGGATCATCAGTTAGCCTAAACTGGATTGCCAGCAAGCCCCAGTGATCTCCCCGTCCTTGCCTCCCTAGTCCTGGAATTACGAGCATGTGTACCACCTTGCTAGCTTTTTCATTTTGGTCCTGAGGATCAAGCTTGTTTGGCAAGCAATTTACTGAATGAGCCATCTCCCAAGCCCCAATATATGTGAATGTTAATAGTTGTGCATATTAGCGCAGGCCTGTAGTACTAATAAAGCTGAGGTAGGGCTATTGCCAGGAGCTCACAATAAACCTGGGCTATAGAGAGAGACTTCTTTTCAAACAAACAAGCAAGAAGCTAATCAAGCAATCTTTTGATAATATAGAAGAATTGGAAGCAAGCCAATTATTTCATTAAATTGTATCATATTCATATGATAAACTATCTCAAAAAGAAAACAAATGGTAGTTATAGAAATCATCATAGATGTAATTTATAATCATAATATTAACATAAGCATATCAAAAAATACTGCATACACATGAAAGCTGCTTGGGAGATTGAGCGAGGGGAACTATGAATTCAAGGCCAACCTGAACATGGAGCGATCCATATCTCAAAAAAACAAACTGCAAGGATGTATGTAATAACTGTGCAACCCCACATCATGCATTTGACAGAGCCACGAAATGCCTAGCACAAAGATGCCACCGGATTGCAAAATGCTAAGGATGGGAGAACTATTGAAGGAGGGGACAGGACTGGAGGGGAGGTTTACAATAATGTTCTATTTTCTGTTCAGCAAGGTGGGAGCTGAAAACCAATTCCCAGAAGTTGTCCTATAATCTCCACTTGCGCATGTGTGCCATGCCATGTGTGCATCTGCACTCTCTCACACACAACACATGCTAATAATAAATACAAATGAAAATAAGTAAATGAAGCACAAAGTCGTAAGAAGAAAAAGACCATCACACACATCAGACAGGTCAACAAATGCCATCTTTCACAAACATTTTATGACCAAGACCTGTGTCCAAGTTAGTGTACCCTCTATGCACTCAAAGTAATATGTCAAACCAGGGGAGGGGTGGCAATATTTCTGGATGATTCTCTTGACACCACATATTAACTCAGTGAGTATATTTTATTGACAAGCATGTAAAAAAAGTCAATTGCTTTTGTTCATGTAAGCAATAAAAACTTGATTTAAATTTGAAAAAAATCCTATTTAAAATAGCTCCAAGTTTTAATTTGATATCATTAGATGCAAAGCCAATACAATTTGTATATGGCTTGTTTGTGAAAATCTAGAAGACAGTACTAGAAATGCAAACAATCTAAGTAATGAAAAGATATTTAGCATTCATGGTTTTGAAGATTCAATACATTGTTATGTCAGTTCCATCCAATTCACTCTATAGTTTCAGAGAATTCCCAGTAAAAATGACAGAAATCTATTTTCTACATATTAACAACCTGACATTTAAAGTTTATATGAAGAATCATGTCTTATGATAGCTAAAACAATGACTGATCCCTGGGCATGGTGGCATATGCCATTAATCCCAGCCCTTGGGAGGCAGAGACAGGGAGATCTCGGTGAGACTGAGGCCAGCCTGGTCCACATAGTGACTTCCAGGCAGACTGGGGCTAGGGAGACCCTGTCAACAAAAAAGAAAACAAAACAATCATGTCTTCATGTACCACAATTTAAGATGTTCTATAATGTTAGCATAATCAAAGTGGAGCACAGAAATAGACATGAAGAAACATACCCAGATGATACACCTCAAAGGTACAAGCATAGAAAAGTGAAGGTAAAGTATTTATAATAAACAGTGTCTGAAAACATGGTGTCCATATGGAAAAAATATCAACCTAGAGAAAATCTTACAACCTTCTCAAAAATCAATTTAAATATATCATATATCTAATGTGAGAAACAAGAAATGTAAAACTACAACAATGAAAAAAGGAAAATCTATGTATATTTGAGTTCTGTGGTAAGTTTTTTTTTAAATTCAGTGCCAAAATCAAGATCCATGGAAGAAGAATTTGCCAAGTTGAATTTTATTAAAATAAAATCTTTATGGTTTTTAAGACATTGTTTAAGAAGTGAAACTGAAACAATGCACTTTATATAGGAAACCGTCTGCAATACACATAGGATAAAATATTTGCCTCTAAAATATATAAAAACTCTTCACACCAAACAATAGAAAACGATATAACATGAAATTAGATAAAATATCTGGACAGACACTTCATTAAAGATGTTACACATGTGTCCAATAAGCATGCTAATAATGCTGGCCATGGGGCCTAGAGAGATGGCTCAGGGTTTAAGAGAGCCTGCTGCTCTTTCAGAGTTTAGTTCCTAACGCCTTTATTGCTTACTCACAATTGCCTGTAACTCTAGGGAATCCAACACCCTCTTCTGGCCCCCATGGATACCTACACTAATGTGCATATATCCACACATGGATATATACACATACACAACATTTAAAATTGTAAAAATAAATCTATTTTAAAATGCTGGCTATCTTGGCAAGATATGGCTATTGGTGCAATATTGGCATAAATATTATGGGAGTAACCAACCATTCTTTAATTAGATTTAAGATCTGCTTCCTATGATGGAGCCCATACCTGACATTGATAGCAGGCTTAGGAATGTGAGGCTAAGCAGGTCACAGAACAAAGGGGAGAGCCTAATACTAGTTTTCTACCAGATAGTTATTGTATTAAGCTGGCGGTTAATGACCTATTATTAAACCAATAGATTAATTCATCTCTCAACTCTTACCAAAAAGCTTCCTTGCACTACAGATGGTGATTAACACAGAAACCTACAGCTGGCCAACATGCAAAGAACAAGAGGCTATAGAGAACTTATCCCTGAATAGGACACATGTATCAAACTTCTGTCCCCCATGGCTCAGGGATCATTGCAGAAGATGAGGCAGAAATATTATAAGAGCCATGAGTAGTAGGTGACCACAAGGAAATAGTTTTCCATACAGCTGGTCATTTACTCATATGAACTCACAGCAATGGTGACAGTATGTACAAGTCCCAATCAAGTTTAAACCAGAAAAAGATAGACATAAGGAAGTGGGTAAAAAGCTCCAACCCTAGTGTTCTAGTTTGCTTTCGACTGCTGTGACAAAACACTCTGATCAATACCAACTTGAGAGGAAAAGGTTTATTTGGCTTACATCTCTGGGGTCATAGCTCATCAGGGAGCCCAAGGTAGGAATTCAGGACAGGAACCTGGAAGAGTGGTGCTTACTGGCTTGTTTCCCTGGCCCATGCTCAGCCTGCTTTCTTATACAATACAAGAGCACTTGTGCAGGGGTGGCACCACCTACAGTGGGCTGGGCCCTCCCACGTCACTCAAGAATCAAGAAAATACCGCCAGACATGGCCACAGGCCACTCCAATGGAGGCAATTGCCCAAGTGAGGCTCCCTCTACATAAATGTGTCAGGTTGAAAACTAAAGCTATTTATCACATCTACCTAAGGAAATTCTTGTAGCAGATGGCTGCTGGGAGGTTGAGAGACAGTCTCTTTAAGCACGAGACTCTTGGTAGGTTAACCAGGCTCCTGTAAATGGAGCCAAACTGAAGGACATTTGGACACAGAAATTAGCCTCTATAAGATATATGTATTATATATATATATATATATATATATAAGAGTATATTAAGTTGGGAAGGCAGAGGATGGGGGGATCTAAATATCATCAAATTATATTGCAAGAAAATCACAAATTGAAACAAAAAAGGTAAATAAATAAATACTACCCTACAACTGTTAAGAAAAAAAAAGTAAGGACCAATCACTTGTTTTGTGTTGTGACACTGTACATAGAGGCAAGAATATAAACTTGAACAAGAAAGACATAGTCCTCATCTTCCTGAAGCTTATAGTTAGGGAAGACAGAGGAGTAAAGAACTCTCTTTACATAGTATGTGCTGGAGAGTTTTAGTTGTCAACTTGATACAACTGGGAAAAATAAACCTCAATTCAGGAATTTCCTCTATTAATCTTGCCTCTAGGCATGTATATGGGCATTTTCTTGATGGTTGAGTGATTGGGAGAGCCCAGTCCACTGTGGGTGGTGCCACCCCTTGGCAGGTTGTCCTGAATTGTATAAGAAAGAAGGCTGAACACAGGGCAGGGAGGCAAGGCTGTAAGCAGTGTTCCTCCATTGTCTGTACTTTAGCTCTTGCCTCCAGGTTTCTGTCCCAAGTTCTTGCCCTGACTTCCATCAATGATGAGCTGTGACCTGGGTGATGTAAGATAAAGTAAATCTTTTCCTCCCAGGTTGTTTTTGGTCAGTGTTTTATCACAGCAATAGAAAGTGACTAGGACAGAAATCGGTACTGAGAGTGAGGTATTGTTTTAATGGACCTCATCATGTTCTTTTGGGGAGGATTTCTGAAGCCTTTGGAACTTTGGGCTGGAAAAAAACATTGAGTACTTGGATTGGAGCTTAGTGAGTTGCTCGGTGGGAACTTGGATAAATGCAGATGATAGAGGCCTGGCTTCGAGGGAAGCTTCAAGTGAAACAAAGACTATCAGGGCTGTTTGTGTGATATTTTGCATTGAGAGATCATGGTTTCTGGTCAGTTTGTGGATGAAGTAATAGCTGTGATAAAAGGAGACCAGAATCATTGAAATGAAATGTTTGCTTTACGGAGACAATCGATGCTCGTCAGCTGGGGAAGAAAAATCAGCTCTGAGTAACAAGAGACTGGCATCCCTGAGGTGAAATCTTCTTGGAAGTGTTTCCTGAGTCAGTACACAGAATCTGTGGTCCAGAGGGGGCCTGAGGCTCTGTCTTATGCTGAAATCAGGACTTAGTAATGTGTAAGAATTTCCTATGTGGTACTGGTTTGAAGTCATGAAAGAGTCAGGGACAGCAGCCGAGGCTTAGCACCATTTGAGGCCAGGAGAGGCCATTGGTGAAGGTACACTCTCAGTTGCAATGGAGACCTCAGCATATTGGAGATGCCAGGACCATGGGACAACCACCAAGGGCAGTAGCAAGTATGGAAAGGAGTTGTCTTGAGCCTCTGAGACAAGCTGTATGTGCTGCTGATGGCAGAGCCAGAGAAGTAGAGCTGCCCAAGCCCTTTGAAGCCAAGAACATTTTGAGTAAATCCCAGATATCTATAGTCTTGGACTTTGGTTTTGCTTAAGTGTGTCTGGTTTTTTTTTGATAAAAGAAAGCATGTAACTTATTTTTTATTTTATATGAGCCCACAGTTGAGAGAAAACTGATTTGAGAAAGGTTCAGATTACTTTAAAGAGACATTTAACTTATAAGTGATATATTTTTTTATGATTCTGGGACTTTTAAACTAGTACTCTTTTGTATTGTAGTATTAATATTAACTTGAGATCTTGGGGGTAACAAATGGAAAGGTTATGTTTAATACTGTTGCATTTTGAGTGTCAATTTGACAAGGGGTGAATTGTGCTAGATAGCTTCAGTTGTCCACCTGACACACTTGGGAGGAGAGAACCTCAGTTGGGGAATTTCATACATTTCCCACTCAAATCCAGACCCCTATGAGGCATTTTCTTTTTTGTTGAGTGCTGTGGAGGGCCCAACCCACTGTGGTCTGTTCTACCCCAGTCAGGTGGTCCTGAGTTATATAAGAAAGCAGGCTGAGCACAGGCCAGGGAAGCAAACCAATAAGCAGCATTCCACCATGGTCTGTGTTTCACTGTCTGCCTCCAGGTTCCTAGCCTGAGCTCCTGCTCTGACTTTCCTCAGTGATAAACTGTGACCTGAGAAATGTAAAATAAAACATCCCCCCCTGAAATACTGGCCTTCCTTTGTCACAAGAGAATTGCATACTGAAATAACACAGAACTGCACAAATTTCACAGTGTTGCAGATTCCAATATAGCAACAGCACTGAAAACCAAACAGACAAAACCCTTACACAATATTGTTAATGAACATAAAGTAAAATGAAGGCATTCTTGTCCAGTATAAATGGACCATGGTATAGCCATTTTTGAGCACAGTTTACCCTTTTCTTCAAACATGGGATATAATCCTAAAATAAGGCCTACTAGTCATGTTCACCCACCGGACTTGAAAATCCAGTCTACATTCGAAACTCATATGTGAATGCACACAGTAGCTTAATTGAATAATCACTAACAGTGCAAGCAGCCAAAATATATTTCGTTACATTAAGGGACAAAGAAAAGATGGACAAGCACACAATGGAATACTAATCATCAATACAAAGCAGTAAGGGACAGGTCACAGAAAGATATTGGGGACTCTTCAATACATACGGATAAGTGAAAAAATGTCAGTCTGAAAAGACGCACATGTAATCCCGCTCTATATGACATTCTAAGAAAGGTAAAGCTAGAGCAATGGGAAATGCATTAGCAGTTGGCGAGGAGTTTATAGAACAAGCACAAGGGATTTATTATGGCAGTGAGACTATTGTGGACTGGACTATAATGGTGGGTCTAATATTTATGTCCCCACAAAATATGGTCATGCCATATTTTCTTTGCCTTTTTCATTGTTAATTCTTTACATAAAATAAATGAGAAAATTTGATTATATCAAAGATTTAGAAATAAATCTGTGAAAACATATTTACCACGAGTTTATTGATAATAACAGTCAATTAATATTAAAAAGAAATGGCCATTTCCTAAAGTCAGCTATGAACATACTGAAATGAAATGCTAGAAGAATAGTCACAAAGTCAAAACAACATCAAGACCAGAAACCAGAACACACGTAGAAAGATAAATATGAGGTATGAATATTGAAAAGTTCACTGACAATGTTATCATTAAAAAATGTTGTTTTAAAATAAAATCACTTCATTTTAATTAACTCACAAATAATAATATCACACAGCTAGATTAAGGAAGCCAGCCAAACACTTGTCCAGTCCCAAACTCTATGCATCTCAGTGAAACTCTATACAGTTAGAATGGCCATTATGAAGTCATGGAACATCATGTGGGTTTTACACTTTAACTATCAATTACATTTCTCTTCATATATCTACCACAAAAAAGAAAAAGGTGTTGGACATGTGTTGGACCTGTGATAAGACAATGCATGATGATAAACATGGTCATGGCTCCTGGGGAGCAGAAGGAGCAACAGGAAGATGCATCTCCACTCACCCACTTCCTCAAATGAGGATCCACTTTCCACAGTTTCACCACCTTACAATACCCTATTCAATCTTGAATCCATCAATGAATTAATTCATTCTTTAGATCATAGTCCTTATATCTAATCATCTGTGATATTTCCCTAGCAGACACTCAAAGGTGTGCTTTACTAATTTCCTAGGTGTAGCTAAATTCAATGAAGTTGATAAGTAAACTATCACAGCTGGGCATGGTGGCTCACTCTTATACTCCTAACACTGGGAGGATCACTACAAGTTGAAGTACTTAGTGATACACTTAAAACAGCAATGCGAGATTAATCATCACGTGTGTGTGTGTGTGTGTGTGTGTGTCTGTGTCTGTGTCTATGTGTCTGTGTGTCTCTGTGTATATATATAACCTTGGTATAGATATAAATTTCTGACTAAATGAGTTTAAAATGCAAATCACTTCACTGTACTCTGAAATGCTCAATAACTTCCATAAAAGAAGACACTGAAATCATCAACTACTGCTCACACCAAATCCTAAGTGCTCTGATTAGTTTCCTTTTGTCATCCCTGGAAAGCCCTGAATAGCAGTCAGGGGACTCTGGAAGTCTGAGGGGCAGTAGACTGAAGTCCACAAAAGATGGGAATTCAGGTTACTCCTAGAATCAAGTCTATGATCCTCAGGAAGCGCTGGGGCATGGCTCTAGAGACTCCCATTCTACTCCATCTATTAGTGTTGGGTCCTTAATGTGTTGTATAATGACATCAATCTCAGGGGAAAAGAGAAAAGTGACAACCTTGTTCTGAGGGCTGTGTGTGTCTGCAGAACGGAGAAATCACAGGCCATGTTAGGAGTCAAGATGATAACTGGGTATAGACTGAGGAAGTTTCATCCAGGCATCAAAGCCCAGCTGCTGCCTGTTGCCAGTATGCCACCACATGTGGATGACTTTTCAGGGGAAATTAACCCTTACCCACAAGACTCTTCTGCCTTCTGTCTCAGGACAATCTGAAAATAGAACATTGATCTTAGGGGAGAAGATAGAGACAGACTGAGGATGGGACCAGACTATGTTAGGGGTCAAGGGGAGGATTCTGAGAGAAAGGATGGGAGGCCCTCTAAAGAATGTCCTGCTGTTAGCCCTGGAAAGTCCAGTTGTGGTGGTCAGATGTGTGGTCCCTAGCTTCTGCCTTGACAGTCAGAAAAAAAATAGGGTAATTTTCTGAAGGGACAGATCCCAAGTTGTAAGACAGAGGTCCTTGGGCTCTAGGACAGTGAAGGTGTATTCCAAAAAAGTTTGGCTCTGACTCTTCCCAAGGAGGATCCATGCAGAGCAACCAAGGAGGTGATGCCAGGCTTACTTATCTTGGTCTGTGAGGTTTGGGTAAAAGGAGCAGGACCTCAGGGTCAGAGGAATGAGGGACCAACCACTGATGGAAGTTAGGTGACATCATCTTTAGAGTCACTAATGCCATGATTCTGCATTTCCTAGTACTTACCACATCCTGTAAAACTCCCGGTGCAGATTGTAGGTAATTACTAGCCCTTCCTAAGAATATCCTGGGTGGAGCTGACCACACACTTGCTCTAAGCCCAAACAAGTGCATTGCAGGGGTGACAGGCATGTGATTCCTGACGTCCACATGTATATCTGAGAGAGAATAGGGGTTGTTCTACAAAGAGGAGAAACCTCCGCCGACGGAGGGGTCCAGGTCATGTGGCAAGTGAAGGTGAGAAGTGAAGGATGGTGACGACCTCACACTTGAAGTCACAAGGGGACTTCCATACCCTTATCAGCCCTGAGAGCTCCTGGCCAGAGACACTAGAGAAGAAACTGCTACTGCCATTTCCCTAAGCTAATACAATTTTTTTCATTAAAATATAAATTTATTTTACCATGATATGCACCTGATAAAAACATTTAAATTTTTCCTAAATTCCAAGTTACCTGCACACATAAGAATCAAATAGTTCTAAACAAGGTTATAAAAAACAAGTTCCCTACTTTCCTGCTATTCAACCGCTTTCACTTGTTATAGCCAAGTCATATTCGAAAAACTTTTCCTTAAACCCACTGAAAAGTGTAGTTCTCACCCTTCATCAACGGTGCTTCTCTTTTAAATAGATGAAGACAATTACAGAGACACAACTGGTCAAAATGCAGAAAATCCATGACTATGCGGTGCCCAACCCTGATCTGTATATCTATAACTCAACCCCTACACCTATACCTCAGGAAACATTGCAGAAGAGTGGGGCAGAAAGATTGTAATGACCAGAGAATCAGGACAACTGCTGCTAGGTAGTACCTTCTACACAAGACATGGAAGCTGGACCTGTGAAATCTCTCCAATATGGTAGCCTAACAAGAATGTCATAATGAAAACACCAGTTGACATGCCAATGTGGTTGGGGGGGTGGATTTCACAGGATCCCACCTCTAGATGAAGAGCTATAGGTAACCAATAGCTGCTGAAAGAGAAAGAATCACTTTTCTCCAGGGACAAGCTCCCTTACAGGTTGTCCAATCCCAGTTACTCAGCTGTAAGCACATGTGCATACTAGGACCACGAAATGTATTCAGTAGTTTAGAGAAGCAGTGTGAGAGGCATTGGAAGGGGAGAGGGAAGGGAGGAAGTGATGCAAATACAGTACTCATGTAGGAAATTCTCAAAGAAGATGAAGAAGACGATGAGAGGTATGATTCATTACTTTTAGCATTTTCTCTTTAATGGTACATAAAACATTAAACTTGTACACATTAATGAGATACAATGTGATGTTTAATACATACATATGTTGTATGGTTTAAATATTCCTATATGCTCAAACATTTATCATTGTTTATGGTGAAAACTTTGAAAGTTCTTTCTTCTAGACTTTTGAAGTATGCAGTTCATCGTTATGTAAGCCTGTCCTACCATGTGATAGCACACCAGAACTTCTATTGTATTGCAATGGCACGCATTGATTTATCTTTTCCCAAAGTACATAGAGTTTCTGAGGTTTGAGAGAGTAGAAAAGTTTTATAGCGATTTGTAAATGTGAACGTTTGAAAGAACTTTGTCAGTTTCTTAGCAGTCCTAAAAGAACTGTTTGGGCTTGTCTCTCATTCATGACCTAATTGTTCATTCCCATCTGATTGATGAAAATGAGGGTAGGGGTCATGGTCGCTGTGGAGAGGGTTCCCTCGCATCAGTGACAGCTCAACTGAGTATGGACCCTAATTTATAATGGACCAACCAAGGTCATTTGTGTGTTTTTCCCCACATTGGGTAAAGTGCTTGTCACACAAATGTAAGGACCTGTAAAAGTCAGACATGCAGTGTGAGTATGTGACGCTGGACATCTGGTAAATCAGGAAGTGAAGTGGAAATGAAGTTGTGAGAGTTCGAAGTTCTGGGGTAGTGGTGAGGAAATATGATCTGAGATTTACTGATAGTAGTTAAGTTAAAGTTTCAGCATCTGAACTTGTACATAATAGTTCATGTATGTTTACATATTTTTCTTTTCTCAGGTGAAATTTGGCAACAAGAAAGGGGGAAATGTGAGTGCATTTTAGGGTGGAGAAGGAGCAATGATATTTGGGTGACAAGAGAATTAAATAAAAAAAGTCACAGGTTATTAGAGAGAAGACCAAGTTAGAAATCTGAGTGATTTGGAGCATACTGTGACCTTTTCATTTATTTAGAAAGAGATGGGATGAGCTCTGTAGAACTTTTCATTTGTGCTAAACATTGTGAGCATTTAAACCTGCTGTTTAGCTTGTTCCTACATCAGACTGAACATTCTTGGTGTATTATTTTCTTTACATTTTTCTTTTACTCTCATTCCAACTCTCATGATGGTTTTCAAACACCAGTAACCATCAGAAATACTTAGGCATCTTGTTCAATGTTCTACTGGTTCAGCAGTTCTAGGATGGGGTCCTGATGATGCTGGTATAGTAGCCACTTTAAGTAACTGACCCCCAAGCAGTACTATTCCACAAAGAGAATTTCTTCATTCCTTACTTTTCTCCTTGTCAGTGCATATGTCCTGGGGTGAGGGTGAGAGAAAAGTTAAAATGAAGTCACATCAAGGAACAAAATGGTTTTTCTTCAAGGAGATAAGACAGTGACACTATATATGAGTCTACTAGAGAAATGAACAGATGATCAAAGAAATACATGGCACAGTGGTGAAGACAGGGTGAGTTGTGAATGAAAGCTGGTGAAGAAGTGGGAGCTGTGAGTGAAAACCAAGTGTACAACTCTCTTGGCTACTCTAGTAAGAGAGTAATCAGCAAACTTACCATTCCAAAGATCAGACAGCGAGGTTGGGCAGGGACAGATCTCAAAAGAAAATAACAGTGATTTCCCATTTATTCCAACTTTCACAAATATCTATTCTTTCTGGTCAGTGGAAAAGTCTACTATGGAGGAAACAAATGACAATCTGGGAGAAAGAGAATTTCCTGGGCAAAACAATTTGCCAGCTATGATTTGTAGCAAATTAATGGTATAATTACAAGTGTTATACATGTTTGTTTATCAAAGGTAGCACCAAGATGTCTGGCTACTACTTCGGGTCTGATTTACTGTGAGAACTCATGTGCAATACATAGTAGAAATAAATTTTCTGCTTTTCTTTAAACACTGCATGTAATCAGGCCTTCAGCACAATAAGGGTATTCACACCTGTTAAGTATAGCTAGTTCAGCAAGGTAAGGGCAGCATGTAGAAGGAGAGAGGAAGACACATGGAGGGAGGAGACTAGAAAGGAAGTGCTGGAAGAAGGGAGGCAAGAAAGAAAAAAGGAAAAGATATTAAGATAAATTTTCAAAATAAAAATTAATTTGGGTAGCTATCACCATGAACAAAATCTGAATCATTTAGACCATTAATCTAGTCAATGTATGGTTTCTACCATAATGAAGCCATCATTGCAATTGTGCATGGAAAAGGAGACATATTCTTATCCTGGCTTAAGGCCTTTAAAATTCATAATATGGCCTGTTCTGGTAAATTCCATCACCTGGAATGAGTATGTGTCTGAGTCATGCATATGATGAGCAGCTGGCTTCAAACGGCCAGAGCCATTAACTTTAACTGTTTTGCCATTGACATTTACTTTCACTCCTACAATAAAATTACCCACTAGGACAGAATACTCAGAAACTCATTTTACTGATTTTGTCTGTGTTCGGTCATGCGCCTTCCTTAAATTTTCCCCTGGCCACATGGAGCTACATAACTGACTTGAGTAAGTCTTCCATTATTAACCAATCCATCCAACAGGAGCAGCAGAAATGAACAGATATTTAATGACTGTGAGGCTGCTGTGTAGTGCACTGGGGGTTCATTACTGGGGCTGAGCAATATGCAAAACCAGTGGAATTTGGTTCAAACCCCGTTGTTTCATAGGAGAATATCAGAACTGACAGAGCATTGAGGGAAAAAGAGTTTGGTACAGTCTGAATTAAAACGTTTCTGCTCAGCCTAAGACAATAGAGCTCGCTACCATCAGAAGTACGGATCAGAGCAGCTGTTTGGCACCTGAATGAAGTGAAGGTACTTTCAACTATCTCCCAGGGGAAAATATGGGGATGCATTCATTGATTTCTTCAGGAACTATACTGGGTCTGGTCCTAGGAGGAAGTTGGCATACAGTAATGAAGTGAACTGACTGCATGCATAATTCTATGTCATGGAAGATACATAATAAGGACGTAAATCAATCCAACTCTGAAAGTAACACGGAGAACATATTCCAATCAGAGGGAGTTCTTAAAGAAGAGAATGAAGTCCATAGGGCTTTTGTAAAATGATTCCGGGGAATCTTGGTGACACATGGGACTGTTGAAGCAAAAGAGCCTCTTTAAAATATTTTCTTTATTATTTTTATCTTATGTGTTTGACTGTATGGCCTGCATGTCTGTGAGTGCACCTGTGTCATGCAGTGCCACGGAGGTCAGAAGAGGGCTTCAGATTCCCTCGGAACTGGAGTTAAGGACGGTTTGTAGCTGCCATGTGGGTGCTGGGAATAGAATCCAGGTCCTCTGCAAGAGCAGTCAGTTTTCTTAACCGCTGAGCCATCTCTCCGTCTCCAAAAGAGCCTCTTAAAGACAATGGAAAAGTATGCATATCTTTTTCTGAAGTCTGATGAGAAATCACTGGAAGTTTTTAAGCACCAGAGAAAGTAAGTTGGTTTAGGTGTCCCAAAATTCCTTTTGCCTGCCTTGGGAACAATGAACTGGAAGAAGCTAGTTGACATGGGAGTGGTCGAAACACAAGATGTCATTAGTTTACTGTAATTGAATGGAACTGCGTGGACAGTGCCTCCTCATTAAAAAGTTGATATTTTTATCTTCTCTACTACACACTTGCTTCAGTATCCAGTTTCCCCTTACCACATTCACTACAGCGTTCCTCCATGGCCTGTGCTCCAGCTCCTGCCTCCAGGTTCCTGCCCTGAATTCCTGCCTTGGGCTCCCTTATGAACTGCGACCCAGGAGATGTAAGTTAATAAACCCTTTCCTCCCCAAGCTGGCATCAGTCAGAGTATTTTGCCACAGCAATGGAGAAACAAACTAGAACACATGCCCTCCCAACTTCATCCTTTTTCTCTCCTGGTGTGTTGGTATTCTTCTATCTTCTGCTGTGATGAGTTTAGTCTGATTGATGAAAACTTTGAGAAATGCAGAGAGGTAATTGTTTCTTCTTTGCGGTTCTGGGCTTTGGGCAGATAAGGGAACTTGTAGAGTATCCCTTCCTGCCCTGGGAGGAAGAGAAATATGAAATGTCATTGGAACATGACTGTGAGGCAGTTTCAAAGGTTTTAATTTCCTTTAGATAAACTGGCCAGTATGAGGGTTAAGGGTGTAGCTTAGTAATAGAGAACTTTTTAAGCATGAGCAAGACCCTGGATTTGACTCCCAGCACTGCCTAAGGAGAAAAACAAAAAAAGGAGAAAGAAAAAGAAATGCAGGTGTAGCCGTGCAGGCCTGTAATCTCAGAACTCAGGATACAGAAGCTGGACGACTTTTAAGTGTGAGGTCAGCATGGTTCACAACTAAATTCCAGGCCACCCAATACCTTATAGCTAGAAAATAAAAAGTTTGTTTGGGGGACATAGGTCAGTACTATCATGTGTTCAGCACATGCAAGGCTCCGGGTTTAAACTCTAGCATTGAGAAAGGGTAGGGTGGGGATACTAGGGGTGTAGTTCAGTGACAGACCACCTGATTAGCATCCTGAGTTCAATCCTCTGTGTTGTAAAAATAAATAAATAAATAAATAAATAAATAAATAAATAAATTCAAAATACCTGTAATGCGTACACTCAGGAGGCTGATGCAGGGGGATTTGCATGAGTTTGAAGCCAGGCTGAATGAACTCTAGGCTTTCCTAGCAGTTCATAGCAAGACCCTATCTTGAAAACAAAGGATTCTCTCTCTCTCTCTCTCTCTCT
>NW_008334861.1:1671538-1681188 GCF_000622305.1 Nannospalax galili | reverse complement strand
TGTGTGTGTGTGTGTGTGTGTGTGTGTGTGTGTGTGTAGCTATATGTCTAGTTCCTTTCTCATTCATCCAGGTACACAGCCGAGAGAAGCACATGGAAGTCTGAGAAGTGATCTTGTGATCCCAAATGGGGATGGAGCTAGTGTAATGTGGGGTCTTGGCAGTAGCAGCAGTGGGCTGTTTGTGGCCTCCGCAGTGGTCTTTGGGGCCCTTAAGGGTATGGCACAAATAGAGTTGGAATGAGGACATCATCTGGATGGTATAAATTGGGACACGGGGCAGATGCTGGCAGGGCACACAAGTCATGTGCCTCTACAGCTTCTAGGATGGGTATTGGCTTCATGTTGAGGTAATTGCTGACGCTAGACTTCCAGTACCTGCTGCTGCTGGGCTTCTTACTCCTACTGTATACTACATTTGGGTTTACTGAGGTTTTTGTTTTTTTTTCAGTGACTCATAAACCAAACCTGCAGTACTGTTGAATCTTTGTTCATTTTTGAGGTCATTTCTTTCTTAATGCTGAGATCTGGGTGTGGTTTCCTATTGAACAGGAGCTTTAAATATTCCAGATATTTCCCAGCCAATAGGAATTGTTCCCTTTGCGAAAGCTTCAAAGCTTGCTTTCTGGAAGGGCCCAAAAGGCTAACATATTGGAGCTGTACTCCTGTACTGTTTCTCTAGTGTTAGTTTTCTTGAAGGACTGTGGGAGGGGGTCAATGTAAGTCGAAACAGTAGCCTCTTGTGCCAATGCAAGTTATAGCTATAAGGAAGGAGACAGGATTCCTCAGTCAGATTTATTACTGAACAATCATTTAAGCTAAATCACTGGAAAATGCAGACCTTGGTTAAAGGCATTTGAGAAAACACAAGCACAGTCCATACTATGTGTGGTTTCAATGGCTATGCTAGAGCAGAAACTACTCCTGATAACACAGTTTACGAGTAACACAGTCCCCAGTCTCTCTGGAAATTCAGTTGCCTTGGAAACACAGTGATGCAAGGAATGGCATACACAGCTAATGGTTGTTGCTTATCCCTGTTAAAGGAAAAGCTTTACTCCTCCAGGTCTTGAAAATTCAGGTGCCCTTTCATCTTGATCCTACTGCCTGGCATGTTCTATTATGTCGAGATTCTGCGGCAGCTCTGTATCTTTCCTTAACTGAAGCACATTTTTATTCTGGCCTTTGATTTTGACCCCAGCCTGGTCTTTACAGAATACCAGGAGACAAATCAGACTTAAGACTCTGAGATATCTCTAAGAAGACCCTCTTTTCTCACAAATCTCCAGAAATGGGTTAAAGAACAAAGCTTCGATCTCTACTATGTAGCTTTGACCTAACCACTCCGAATCTACCCCAAGAACAAAAAAGTGTGGCTTACAATCCAATATTAGCACTAACATTCAAAATACACCTCTTGCTTAGTTACATTTCTTGTTGTGATAAAAATACCCAACAATGGGGGCTGGAGAGATGGCCCAGTGGTTAGGAATGCTGACTGTTCTCGCAGAAAACCCAAGTTCGAATCCCAGCACCCACACAGCAGCTAACAACTGTCCGTAACTCCAGTTCAAGGGGATCTGGCAGCCTCTTCTGTCTTCTGCGGGCATTGCACGACACGGGTACACTTACCTACATGCAAGCAATACACGCATACACATAAAATAAAAATAATTTAAAATTTTTTTAAAGATACCCAACAATAACAACGTAAGGAGAAAGTGTTTATTTTGGCTTACAGTTTGATGGCATGTTCCATCATGGCGAGGAAGTCATATAGCGGGAGCTTGAAGAGGCAGCTGGTCACATTGCATCTACAGTCAAGAAGCAGAGAGCAATGAAGTAGGCTAGCACTGAGCTCACGTTCTCTATTTCATACAGTCCAGAGAATGGTTGCACCCACAATTAAGATGAACATTCCCACATTGATTAACATAAGATAGTACCCCACAGCATTCCTAGAGGCCCATCTCCCAGGTGAGCCCATATTTTGTCTGAAATTGATTCTTAATCCAATTTGAGAGTCTGCCTTACTATTTGTATTCAAAGTATTATATCCAAGGTTTAAACCCAACATCTCGCTGTCTTTCTGTTTCTCCATTTTTATTTTGAGTTTTTGATTATTTATTCCTATTTTGTATGTATGAATGTTTTGCTTGCATGGAGGTGGGTGCACCTGTGTCATGCAGTGCCCACAGAGGTGAGAAGAGGGTATCAGATCTCCTGGAACTGGAGTTATGGACCATTGTCAGCTGCCATGTGGGTGCTAGGAATTGAACCCAGATCCTCTGCAAGAGCAGCCAGTGCTCTTAACCACTGAGCTATCTCTCCAACCCCTGTTTCTCCTTCTCGTACCTCTTTGAATTAATTGTGTGTTTTGTGATTAAATTGTATTATTTATTTTGAATAAGTGTAGATACATTCTTTTTAAATTCTTGTTATAGGAATACTTCTTTCTGTAACATATCGTGATATTGATATCACTTTATTTTTGAATAATACTTTTCCCAGGTATGGTACTTTATTTTGACAGGGTTTTTCAGTTTTAAAATGTCACTCATCATCTTCTCACTTACATTCTTTCCAACAGAAATTGTATGCTTCCATATCTTTATTCCTCAAAATGTAATATGCATCTGTCTCCTTTTTAGATTTTTCTTTATATCATTGGTTTTCAGAATTTATTGATGATGTTCCTTGATGTAGTTTTTGTACTTCATAATTCTCAGATATTGGGATTTTAATTAGTAGGCTTAATTTTACATAAAATTTGAAAAACCTCTGGCTATTAGATAACTTATCTGCCGCACTCTCATTTTCAGATTTTATACACACACACACACACACACACACACACACACACACACATACACACACTTTTGTTTGTTCTACAACTTGTTGATAGTCTATTTTTTAACTTTTAAAACAACTTTATTGAGAATTTCATACATGAATATAAGGTGTTTTGATCAAATCCACGCTCACTCCCTCCCCTCCAACACCTCCCCTTATCTCCCCATCACTCACATTTTTTCTGACAACTTCGTGTTCTTTCTTCTTTCTTTCTTTCTTTTCTGGATGGGGTTTTTTGTTACTCTAACATTCCCCCCTCTGAAGAGGTAACCCAAATATCTTTTAGGGATTAAATAAGAGGTACCCAAAACTTTTGACATTTGTAGCCTTTGGAACATAGTATGTTGCTGAAAGACCCAAGGACATTTTTACTTTTAGCCAAGAAACTGGCTATTTTTCTTTGTTTTTTTTTTTTTTTTTTTTAACCCTGTCTAGCCAGTTCCTACCTCCTGTTGTTATCACACCATCCTCTGAAGAGGTTACCCAAATCGCCAATAGGGAATCGGGACACAGACCACTCTGGCTTCTTCCATGCTGAACAGGGATGCAGGGTGAGGCAATTGGGGTATCCCTTCAATCTGTCTATCTAGAAGACTCCCAAATTGCGTAACTCTTATCTGTAGGGCGAAAAGTCCTTGAAGTACAGGCAAAAGTAGTTAGCATTACAAGTTCTAGACAGGGAACCAGAAAAGTCAGAACACGGCAAATTTCAAATGTTCATATCAGAGTCCGTTGAAATTTCTTGACGAGAGCTTCCAAAAGCATCCCTTTATTGAGTTCCTCCTCTTTTTTCTTTTGCCTGTCATGGCTGGAGAGTGATAGACTCAGGATTTGTTTTCAGGCACTTTGATAGCTGTTGGAGTGGTTAGAATCAGTGTCGGTTTCCTCTCAAAGGCTTCTAGATAGGGGGAGAAAACAAATTTAGCCATCATTTTAGAACAATGGTGAGTTAGCTCTTTAGCTACAGGTGAACACTGCAGTATTGCAGACCAAGATTTGAAGTCCTATATCTGAGCAGCACTTTTTGCTTAGAAACAAAATCATCAATGAGAAATAATTGTGTAAATAACATTTTATATGGACTTAAGCTTAATGTCTGGGAAGTGTAATCCCTTGAACTCTTAAAGAAATATACTTACGACTTTACTCTTTGGTTATACTGTCCTTTTGGGTGTTTAAGACCATACAGTTGGCCCAATTAAATCAATTTATTTTCACTCTTCAGGCCGTTTGCATGTCTCCAGAATTCCAGGCAGATGTTCATACTCTGAATACTCTACACTATGAACTTTCACACTTTTATCTTCCAAGACACTAATTTATCTCATCTCAGAGGCATCACCAGATGTTGAGTGGGTTTCTTCCCCTTAAGTGGCATCGCAGAATCTTTCAGGACTGTATAATGAAAGAATCATAGTGAGAATGCAGAAAACGTCTCTGCATTTTGTTGGGATCACTGTTTTGTTTTTTGTTTTTGTTTTTTTTTTTTTTGACTGATGTGCTTTTTTTTCTGTGATGTCTAATGTCTCGAGAACTATCATTTCACAGATTATTATTTTCTTAAGTGGGAAGATAAATCCAGTCCTGTTCCTTCTTCTTAGCCAGAAGTAGAGATATCAATTTTGTTGAATTTAATTCATTTAAAATCAAATTTACATTTAGGCAGTCATTTAAGTATTTGAATAGCACAGTTAGAAAATTGTGACATAGCTAATGTGAAGAATGCAAGGAAGATGTCACCAGATGAAACTGGCCCAATCAGGCTCATCGCTTTGGACCCAAGTTGTGTGCCACTGTAGCTTGGTTTAGTCCCACCTGAATTTTACATACATTATATTGCCAATGAAGGATTTCTTCTGCCTTTGTTATTAAATTATGAACACGGAATATCACTTATTTTTGTCACTTTCATACCCTCACTATATTGAGTCTACTGTGGTGACAGTAGTCTAATCCAACTTGAATTGAGAGAATGTCTGGACCCTCCTCTGACCCTCCTATCAATTCCAGATTCAGATGCAGTGCCTTGCAGAACATGGGATCTCCCTTCCTTAGCAGATGCCTGAAGGGTGCATGATAAACCGTGGAAGTGTATGGAAGTGAATAGTTTCAGAGTTAAATTTCCCACAATAAGCAATAGAGATATGATAGATATTATTTGCAAAGGAGTTTTATTCTCCCTACAAGTTTCTAATGAGACTGAGCAACTGGATGAATTACTTTGGAAACATAACAAGTTCAGTAATCTACTCACCACCTGAAAACTGCCTTTGCTCTTCACATTTATCACTTATTTTATCCTTTATCCTCCCTATGCTGGAGCTGGTCCTCAAAATAATACATTAATATACACACTTTGGGGCTGGAGAGATGCCTGAAGGGTTAAGAGCAACTGACTGGCTACTCTTTCAGAGGACCTGGATTCAGTTCCCAGCATCCACATGGAAGCTAACAATGATCCCTAACTCCAGTTCCAGGGGCTCTTACGCCCTCCTTCAGACCTCTGTGGGCATTGCACGATATGGGTGCACTTATATACATGCAGGAAATAAAGTCATACACTTAAAATAAAGATAATAAATAAAAAATTTAAAAAGATATGCACTTTGCCTTAAAATATGTTTTTAGTTTTATTGTTATTTAATGATATTTTCATTTAGATAAAACAAATAATTGTTAAAAGGGGATATATACATTAAAATGTTATCCACTTTAGCATGGGCAACCTCCTTGTGCCTGTAACCATGTACATGTGGGAAGCACAAAGGACTCAGAGATTTATTTAGAAAAAAAAAAGAAGAAAAAAGGATGAAGTTGGGAGGTCATGCGTTCTAGTTTGTTTCTCCATTGCTGTGGCAAAATACTCTGACCGACACCAGCTTGGGGAGGAAAGGGTTTATTAACTTACATCTCCTGGGTCGCAGTTCATCAGGGAGCCCAAGGTAGGAACTCAGGGCAGGAACCTGGAGGCAGGAACCGGAGCACAGGCCATGGAGGAACTCTGCTTACCAGCTTGCTCCCCTGGCCCCTGCTCAGCCTGCTTTCTTAAACAATACAGGTCCACCTGTCCAGGGATGACACTACCCACAGTGGGCTGGGTCCTCCCAAATCACTCAAAATTTAAGAAAATACCATGGTATAATACTGTTTTGTGGGTTATGTTCAGAATCCAGGACTTCAGGGACTTACTGGAGTTTGTTAATCAGGAGACTGGTAATTGTATTTTAGAAAATACAAACAAGATGTGGAAGGAAACTAAGTTTGAGAGGATAAGAGTATACATACTGTGATGCATAATCTTTTTAATAATATTTTTATTGGTTCTTTGAGAAGTTCATACAATGTATTGTAATACTATTCAACCTCTACCTTGTCTCTTCTCAGATCTACTGTCACCTCCCTGTCTCCAAACTTTTTTTCCTCTTTTTAAAATTTAGGTCCATTGAGTCCGATTTTTGTTCTCCAAAATACTCTTGGGTGTGAGTCCATCCCCTAGAGTGTGGTCAACCTACCAAGTGTCACACCCTTAAAGAAAACTGACTCTTCCTCTCCCAGCAGTTATTAATTGCCAACAGTTTCTCAGTTGAAAAAAGAATATGGAAACCTACTACTATGGGAGCAGCCTGAAATATACACCATGTCTTTGTGGAATCCACTCATGTATGTAGAATCTTCAGTAATAGTGTCCTACTGTCAAATCCTAGAAAGTGGCTAAGAGCAATGGCAATAGCTAGTATTGTTTGTGGGTCTATAGAACCCCTCTGATAAACAACTCCAAAAGGGAATTACCCTACAATGATGGGGGTGGCAATTTATGGGGGAAGTCTGATAGTGCCTGGCCCTGCTCAGTGCTAGGAATGGACTCCCTTTAGGACACTATTACTGAAGATTCTACATACTTGAGTCACAGAAAAAACAAGGAGAAATCAAGCTGGTACTAACCTCAAAGCTTCATCTCTAATGGCTAGCTTTTATACTGCTGGAAGGTGCTATGCACGCTATCAGAAAAGAAACTGGGAAGGGAGGAGGGAGGCTGGATGGGAGGAAGAAGAGTAGATGAACTAATATTTGGGGCTAGGAAACTCAGCAGGAAATGTGATGTCCCCAAAACTCCATGAGAAAGGCACACACAGTGTCTAAACATTAGTGCATATGTATACCTGGGAGCTGCTTGGCAAGGAGCACAGTGCCAGACAGAAGATATCTCCCTTTGAATAGTTGGTAAGAGTGATCCAAGAGACTCCCAAAATAACACAGGCTACTGCTGAAGACAGAACATACACTGGAAACAAGACTTGGAACAATGCAGCGAGAACTGACCTGGAAGCCTTCTACCTGATGTTTAGCTATCATAATGCTAGATGATGATATGCAAACTGCCAAGGGATAAAAACAATCAGTGGTCCAACCCAACCCTAAAGCCTAATAACCATAATAACCAACACAGCAAACTATATTTGTGCAATAGTGGCACTATGTAGGGAACAATCAACAGCAATATAATTAAAGTCTTCTCAATGGGAGTGAACTCATGGGTGGCACTGTAAACTCAGCCAATTACACATGGGTGGAGAGGACATAGATCTTAGGGAAAACCCTATCTCTACCATATTCCTAGATAAATGAAATTTCTTTCCATATGCTAAATATGGATTCTTATATTTGCAGACAAGTATACCATACGCCAAGCATCAAAGAACCTTCTTTTTGCAACAGATGGAGGTTACTGCAGACCCACAACTGGTCAGACACAAAGAATATACATCTGAGAGCTACACAGTCCTAGGTGACACATCTATAGTTGAACCTCTAGACCTAAGGCTCATGGAACATAGTGGAACAAGGGGCAGAGAGAAAAGTAATGCATCCCTCAACTCTCACCAGTGAAGCTTCCTTCGACAACAGAGTGTGATGCACACAAAAGGCCATGACTTGCCAACCTTTAAACCTCACCAACCCATGGTTCAAGGACCTTTGTGGAAGAGAACGCAGAAAGATCGTAAGAGCCAGGGCTGGTTCATTAACACAGGGAAGCAGAGGCTTTCAAGCCACTGGAAGCCTGCACATTTAACTTGTGGCAATCGAGCACAAGATTCATGCCAGCTCAATCAGACAAAGGCCCAGAGTGGAGCAAGAGAAATGGGTGGTGGGCCAGACCTAGACTGGGAACCACTGGAGACTGATGGATGCTGGGTGAGGGAGCGTGTGCCTTACATATGATCTCTCGATGGGCTGAGTAGACTCCAGTACAAGAATTTACATTGAAAAACAACTTGACTGGACAGACTTAAGATGTATGGCAGAATACGTGAGGATGGGGTATTGATGGGGGAGGGGATCTAAATTTGATTAAGAACTGTTGTATGAAATTTCAAAAGCTCAATTTTTTTTAAAAAAGAAAAGTAATCATCAATCTTACCCATCTGGGAACCCTGGGAGGTACAATAAGGATCTTGGTTGTTATCTTTACACATCTGGGAAGAAAGAGCCTCAGTTGAGGAATTTTCTCCATCAGACTGGCCTGTGCTCATGTCTGGGGGACATTTTCTTGATGCTAATTGATGTGGTAGAGCCTAGCCTAATGTGGATGGTGCCATCCTTAGCTGGACTGGCCTGGGCTGTGTAAAAATGTAGCTGAATGTGTACCTGGGAGCAAGTGCGGAAGCACATCCTGCTCCAGGTTCTTGCCCAAATTACTACCTCGACTTCCTCAGTGATGACATTTACCTGGATGTGTGAGCCAAATAAACCCTTTCCTTTCCAAGTTGCTTTGTCACAGCCTCAGAAAGGTAAATTAGAACAAATTTGACTTTAGGACAACTAGAGTAGTGCTCCCATAGGCTAGCCCAGAGTTAATGTTGATATAGTCTAAAGTGGTGAGAATAGAGTAGAGGAGATGTAGTTATATTGCCTAGATTTAGAAGTTAGATTCAAAAGCAACTTATTCTTTAACAAATGACATATCATGTGATGATTGAGTGATTAAAGAAAGTTTACATTATGGGTGACAGCTGTCATTCTCTGATTTGAGCGGAACTGTGTAGCAAAAGATCTGGAGGGAAAAAATGAATTTGAAATTTAGCATATTGAATTGGAGAATGTAACAAACCATACAATAGGGAGACCTTAGTCTCACCTTCATAGGAATGAGCATGCCTTCAGTGGTTTACTCATAGGCCATCCCTTCAGAGTTGCTGGCAACAGGACTTGTGTCTCTTGGTCTTTTCGATCAAAGAACTTCATAGTCTATTAAAGACATATTTGCACATCCATATTATTTGTGCTATATTTACAAAAACAAGGAAATGAAGCCAGCCTATGTGCCTATCAACAGATGAATGGATAATGAAAACATGGTCCATACACTCAATGAAATGCTATGAATAAGGATTCTGTAAGTATCTGTTGCACTGAAGCTCACTTGTGAAATCATTACATTTGGAAGACCATGAATGGACTTGGAAATTAAAATGTTAAGTTATGTGACCCAAACTCAAAAAAAACTACATTATTCTTCACATGTCCTATCAACAGATGAATGGATAATGAAAACATGGTCCATACACTCAATGAAATGCTATGAATAAGGATTCTGTAAGTATCTGTTGCACTGAAGCTCACTTGTGAAATCATTACATTTGGAAGACCATGAATGGACTTGGAAATTAAAATGTTAAGTTATGTGACCCAAACTCAAAAAAAACTACATTATTCTTCACATGTAAATGCTAGTCTATAGTGTGTGTGTGTGTGTGTGTGTGTGTGTGTGTGTGTGTAAACAGTTAAGTGTGTAAAGTACA
>NW_008334861.1:1644376-1671286 GCF_000622305.1 Nannospalax galili | reverse complement strand
AATGACATATCATGTGATGATTGAGTGATTAAAGAAAGTTTACATTATGGGTGACAGCTGTCATTCTCTGATTTGAGCGGAACTGTGTAGCAAAAGATCTGGAGGGAAAAAATGAATTTGAAATTTAGCATATTGAATTGGAGAATGTAACAAACCATACAATAGGGAGACCTTAGTCTCACCTTCATAGGAATGAGCATGCCTTCAGTGGTTTACTCATAGGCCATCCCTTCAGAGTTGCTGGCAACAGGACTTGTGTCTCTTGGTCTTTTCGATCAAAGAACTTCATAGTCTATTAAAGACATATTTGCACATCCATATTATTTGTGCTATATTTACAAAAACAAGGAAATGAAGCCAGCCTATGTGCCTATCAACAGATGAATGGATAATGAAAACATGGTCCATACACTCAATGAAATGCTATGAATAAGGATTCTGTAAGTATCTGTTGCACTGAAGCTCACTTGTGAAATCATTACATTTGGAAGACCATGAATGGACTTGGAAATTAAAATGTTGTTATGTGACCCAAACTCAAAAAAAACTACATTATTCTTCACATGTAAATGCTAGTCTATAGTGTGTGTGTGTGTGTGTGTGTGTGTGTGTGTGTGTAAACAGTTAAGTGTGTGTAAAGTCCAAATATTTAGAAAGGAGACAAGGGAGGGTAATATTAGGTGATGAGAAAGGACACAATTCAGGCAAAAGGACACAGAAGTCGTGAAAGCAGATATAAAGATTTTTTTTTTAGTTTGAACTCTGTCACAGGTTTTCTCCTTTTTAAATGGTGGGTAAGTGAATAGAAGTGAAATTATAAAATCCTAAGTGAAGCTCTTTGACTTTCAGACTGGATATGCTGACTGTTCACTGAGCTATACAGAATTTAGGACTAGGCAAGTGATTGTTGGAGTGGCTGCCTTAAATTAGCTGTGTGGTTTTTTATTTATTAGTTTATCACAATAAAATGATTTTATTTTTGTAAATCTTAGTTATGTTACCTTTATGATGCCACCATAGGCTTTCAGAGACAGATACATGACACAAAAGCTCACTTGGGGCTTCTTTGCCTCATTTGCTTGGACTTT
The DNA here is from genome assembly GCF_000622305.1 of Nannospalax galili. NCBI lineage: Eukaryota > Metazoa > Chordata > Mammalia > Rodentia > Spalacidae > Nannospalax > Nannospalax galili. Next base: position 1,670,198 of record NW_008334861.1, on the reverse strand, counting down.
CAGCTTAATAATAGTCTCTTGCTCCCAAAGTCTCAAGGCTCAGCTGATTTATCAGGCCCCTGTCTGAATCTTCAAGGATTTAGGTTCACTGCTGTGGACAAGTCTTATCCTAGACATAAAACTTTGGACTTTCTGGCCCTCACTGCAGGCAGCTATGAGGCAGGTCTAAGTTATTACTCAGGCAGAGTTGTTAAAGATCCGGAAATTGAAGCTATTTGTACCTCTGCCAAGCATAGCTCTCTGATTTGGAAAAATCCTGGCTCTGTCTTGAACAGATGAGTAATTCTCTTCCTACATTGCAGCTCCATCTGTGGGCAAGGTCCAACTACCTGTGTAAATAGACTGGAGGAGAGAGGGGCAGTGATTTGGCAAATGACACTGCATATTTATGTAGCCCCTCAGCATCTACCTCTGCTTATTTGTCTAATATCCCAGTAACTGGTGCCAAGTGGGATCAGCCTAGAATAAGAGAAAATAATCTTGGTTTTTATCTGGAATTCAGTGAGCTTCAGTGCAACAGATACTTACAGAATCCTTATTCATTGCTCTGCTAGGGCACTTCCCTGGCCTTGATGTATAGTTTGAAGGTTCAGGTAGATGTGGGGATGGATAATCCTTGGATTGAAAATAAAGAGAGTGAGCTATTCAAGGGCTGGAGAGATGGCTCGGCTGTTGAGAGCACTGACTGCTCTTGCAGAGGACCCGAGTTTGAATTTAAGCACCTACTTGGTGGCTAACCACCATTTGTAACTCCAGTTCCAGGGAATCCCATACCTACTTCTGACCTCCGTGGGTACTGCACAACACAGGTGCACTCACATACATGAGGCAATACACTCATACATATAAAATAAAAATAATAAAAAATTGTTTTTTAAATGAGCGAGTCATTGCCTATGCTGCATAATAACCAGACTCATCCAAATAACCAAACAATCTAACAGTTGAATTGAGTCTTTTACTAGGAAGAGATTATATTCAAGGAATTTGAGGCTGAGAACACTATGCAAGCAAGTCAAACAAGTAGTGAAGAACTGAACTTGCGTGGGAGGTACTCCTGTAATCTCAGAACTCAGGAGATGAGGCAATATTTAGAGTTCCAAGCCACCTTGGGCTAACATAGCTATTTTGAGGCCAGTCTGGGCTATGTAGAGATAAGTTTTCTAAAAAATAAGGAACAATTGACCAGGTATGGTGGCACATGACTTTAATCCTAGCACTTGGGAGGCAGAGGCAGGCAGATGTCTGTGAATTCAAGACCAGCCTGGTATACATAGCAAATTCCAGACCAAAGAGGGCTACATACTGTGTAAACTTCAAATAAATAAAAATAAATAGCAATAGATTAATGGATAAAGAAATTGTGTACATATATAATGGGATCTTACTCAGTTATAAATATGAAATCATGACATTTGTTGGAAGATCTATGGAAATGGAAATTATGTTAAGCAAAGTAGTACTCAAAAAAGCAAATGCTGTATGTTTTCTCTCATATGCAGATCACAGATTTTAATTTTTATATATGTGCATTATATATGGGAGATATGGGTGTAGGTCATTAAACTGCAAAGGCTACCGTGTGCAGGGAAAGAGACAGGGATATAAAGGACTATAATAAATACACAGAGCATGAAGCAGAAGTGGCATCAAGGGAAGGGGGAGCAGGGCGGGGAAGATTATCAATAAAAACAAAGCACGTATGAAAATGCCTTAACAAAACCCATTATTTTCCATAATAATGTGAAAAACAGTAACAACCAAAAATTTTTTGAGAGGGAACATATGTCTATCACTCAGTGACGTAACAAGACCCTATCTCAAAGCAACAATAACAAGAAAACTTTGCTCTAAGTGCAGGAAGAATTCTGAGGTATTTAAGAGTGAGGGGATGAGGGGAGAGGAGAAGATGAAGTACCCAGTGTGGGATAGCACCCCAAGGACTCCACAGCCCAATATGGTGCTAAGTGCCTGCCGCAAAGCAAAGATGGCATCTGAACATCTGAATGGTATACAGTGAGCAGAGATATGGACTGAGTTCAAGGCCAGATACACAGTGAAATCCTGTCTCAGGGAAAATAGTGAGAGAGAGAGAGAGAGAGAGAGAGAGAGAGAGAGAGAGAGAATAAGAATAGATAATGTGGAAAGAAAATAATAACTGTATTTGAACATTATAAGATTTCAGCAAGAAGGAAGATTGAAGATCTACTAAGGACATGAAATGGAATTTGTTCCTCAGTTGGATGCCTGTGGAAAGTCTCCTATGAAGATGCAGACACTACTCCTAGGAGTGGTGAGGGATCCTAGAGGAGTAATAGAGTCAGGGGAGCTGATGGACTCAGTTCTGCTGAGCGGATGTCTGCAGTAGTCACTTTTCTGTGGCTGTAATAAAACATAGTGACTGAGGCAACTTATGGACAGAAGAGTTTATTGGGCTTATGGTTCCAGAGGGATAAGAGTCCATCATGGCACAGCAAGCATATGACAGAAGGCAGCCAGAGCAGAAACCTAAGCATTCACAGTCTTTAAGCATGCACAAGGAGCACAGACAGCAGAACTGGAAGCAGGGCAAGGCAGTGAACCCCCAATGATGTGCTTCCTTTAACAAGGCTACTCCTCCTAAAGGTTCCATGACCCTCCCCAAACAGCACCACGAACTGAACAATTGTTCAAATAATTGAGCTTATGGAGGACACTTCTCCTTCAAGCCATTACAGTGTCGGTGTGGAAGTAACATGCACAGTCACCACAATTAGTTGTAATAGAGAAATGGGGCCATGTGAAATTCAGACTCTTCCCAAATATGGTCTGCTACATTGAACTACCAGTGCTGAACTCCTGTGGGGATCTGAGCTTACTCTTTATCCAGTGAGGCAGAATGGGAACTTTGCCAAAGATGTGGCTAGACTGGAATCCAAAAACCTTGTCAGATGTGAAACCCCATTTCTAGTTCCAGCCTTGGCGCTGTGAAGGATAAGCTTCAGCTAAACAGCCTGCAGAATAAATGAGCAAGAGTTTTGTTGATTTTCTTCTTAGCAAAATGTACTGAAGTGGTAGGAAGATTTTACCAATTGTTTGAGGCTTTGAGGGATAATTACCAGGACTACACCTTTTGGTGGGATTAAATGCTTTCTCTTAAACTCTGTGTACTTTCTGATGAGTTTATGGAGATTTAACCAAGGGGCGTATTCTACATAAGGTCTGGAGTAGTGAAGGACCAAAGATGGTAAGGACCTAATACATACCACTCACACATCTCACATACATCACAGAAAGACCCCAGATTCCACCTTGTTATTGAATGCTAACATGCGGCTATGGGACAAGGACAAATCCAAAGGCATATTTCCAGTTGGGAGGGAAATCAGGTTTCACCTAATTTGAGATTTGAGATTTGGGATAGTTAATTTTAAATGTCAGCTTGACCTGGCCATAAGTATATCAAATGTCTAGTTAAATATTATTTCTGGGGGTGTCTCTGGGAGTGTTTCTACAGGTGAATAATATTTGAATTTGTGAGTAGAATAGAGCAGATAGCCCTCTTCGGTGTGTTTAGGAAGCATCTAATCTGTTTAGAACAAAACGATGGAGAAAGCTTGAAATTGCTCTGCCTGACAGCTTGAGCTGGGATGTCATTCTGCTGCTGTCCTCTCTGGTTTTGATTCTCAGGCACTAGATTTAGACTAAAACAGACTTTCAGTTCTTCAAGCTATCCAGGCTCTCCAGCTTTCATCGAGAAACTAAGAGTGACACAAGCAAAAGTCATGATAAGATTACAGAGAAAGCTAGCAAAGAAGAAAACAGTCAAACAGTGGTAACCATTCAATGAGACCAGAAGTGGAGAAAGAGAGAGGAGGGAAAAGAAACATTTCACTGGATTGATGAATAAAAATTGACTCAGCTTACGATAAGTAAAAATGAAATTAGGGAAATTGTTAGTGGCCTTACAGAAGCAAGGATAGTAGTTTTAAAATTATTTTTATTTGACATGTATGAGTGTTATAGTTACATGCGTGTAAGTGCACCCATGTCCTGCACTGGCCACAGAGGACAGAAGAAGGCATTGGATTCCCTGGAACTGCAGTTACAAATGGTTGTTAGCCACCAGGTAGGTGCTGAGATTCCAATCCAGGTCTTCTGCAAGAACAGTCTGGGCTACATAATGAGTTCCAGACCACTACAGAGTGAGACCTTGTTTCACTAGTCAACTGTAGAAAGCATGTAAAGGAGAATAGCTGTTTACAAAGTCTCTCAGAACCCAGCTCTTGTTTATGAGGCCAGTATTAACCTGCAACCCAAACTATATAAGAATATAAGAAAATGGAAGACCATTTTATCTCTTATGAATATGGATAGACACAAAACTCAACAAAACATTAGCAAACTAAATTCACTAATATTTTGAAAGAATTATAAAACAACAAAATGGCATTTGAGTAAGAAATATAAGGTTGTTGTAACATCTGGAAATAAATTGTTTTACTACATCTTGTCAAGTGAAATGAGAATTCAAGAAAGAAGGGAAAGGAAAGGAGGAAAATTAAAGTGCATTGGTCGGGAGAAAAGACCATTCTTTATTCACAGACAGCCTAATTGTTACATAGAAAACCCAACTGTGTCTTTAAAAATATCTAAAATTAATCATTGAATAGTGGTCTCCTCATGGTATCAACAACATAATCCGTGGAGTTACTGAATATGTGACCTTACACGACAACACAGAGTTGTGATCTTAAGATGGGAACATTCTTCTGAATCATCCAGATGATATAGTGTAATCATAAGACAGAGAGATGACAGGGACAGAGCAATAGAGACACATCAGAAGATGCTATATAGCTGGCTTTTAAATGGAAAAATACCACTGTGAGTCAAGCAATACAGGAAGCCGCTACAAACTAGAAGAGAAAAGAAGTTCTTTCCCAGCATTTCCAGAATGCAGACCTGATGATATCTTGATTTTAACCCAATGAGACTAGTTTTGGACTTATGGCTTCCAGAATGGTACGATCATAAATTTGTGTTATTTTTTGCCACCAAGCTTGTAGCAATTTGTTCCAGCAGCCATCGAAAAATAATGCAGCAAGTTTGTAGGGAATAAGATCAATAAACAAAATTAATTGTATGTCTTTATAATGGAAAACAACCCAAATTGAAATTTTAAAATGTCACTTATGGTGTCTTTAAACATTACAAAATGCTTAGGGATAACTATGCCAAAAATGGAAACAATTATATGCTGAAAATCACCAAACACTGCTGAGAAAATTGGAGACCAAAATACGTAGATGATACACTGTGTTCCTCAATCACAAGGCCCAAAATATAGACATACTGTTAATTTCTTCCAAATTATTCTGTAGATTCAGTGTAATCCAATAAAAATCCACAAAACAGTATTTTATATAAAAGACAATCTGGCGATAAAATTAATATCAAAAGGTGCACGTCTAAAAGTTCCAAAATAACTGAAAGCAATCACTAGGATGCCACACGGTCACCTTGGGAAGAGACTGTTTCATGATTGTTGGGACCTGTGACAATGTCTACAATCTGATATTCAGGTGACCTATCACACCCTAGAGTCCCCAGTTATGTTTAAATTAGCACCCCTGTCCCACAGAAACTCACTATGAGGTAGTCTTGTTTGCCATTCTTTGAAAGGAACCATAGGTATTAGAAGAAAAATGATAAATCATGGCTAAGTGATGCATAATAGATTTGCGAATCTATCATAGATGCATTATTATTTAAAGGAAAAATCTCCAATAACCAGTTTCAGAGAAACATCACCCAAGTCTACAGTATCCAACACCCTCTTCCCAAGGTGACTGTGTGACATCCTATTGATTGCTTTCAGTTGTTTTAACTCTTCTAGGTGTACTGCTTTCCATATTAATTTTGTCACCAGATTGCCTTTTTCTGCAAAATACTTTTTGGTGTGACTTTTATTGGATTACACTGAATCTATCAGGCCTTCTAACTGAGGAACACAATGTATCTGTGTATTTTGGTCTCTAATTTTCTCAAAAGTGTTTTGTGTCTTTTAGCGTATAATGTTTTCCATTTTGGCATATTTTTCCATAATATTCCTGCATATCCTTCTGAAAGTCCTTGGCTAGAGATAGTAGTGAGTTTCACCACATATGATGCGCCAATGGAAAGTCTGTAGGGTGGAACCATTTGTCTATTACAAATAGTTTTCTGCCCAGCCACAATGTATCCTTAAAAACAGAGATGGGAAAATGAACCTAAAAAGTACACCAAAAATGCCCATAACCTGATGCAGTTTGGTTCTTCAGTATAACCCAAGGCCTATGTGTTACAAGTGTCTTCTTAAGGAAGGACCTACTGGGTGCTGGAGGAACCTTTCAGAGGTAGAATCCAGTGGGAGCTCTTAGGAGCATACCTTGGAATGCATTTTGACTCCTGGTTCTCTCTCACGCGCGCGCACTCTCTCTTTCTCTCCCCCCCCCCGTCCCCATTTTCCAGCCATGAGATAAGCAGTGTGGTTCTGCCACATACTCCTCAGCATGACATGGGGCCTATCCCTATGCTCAAAGCAGCAAGGCAAAAAAATCATGGACTGAAAATCATGAGGCAAAACAAACTTTCACATTCCTCACCACAGTGCTGCTAGTAGAGTAACATCATCCTGCTTGAACAATAACTATAAGTGCCCTTCAAATCTCGGCTGGGATTAATCCAGTGGAGATCAGTGTCAAAGGGGTGTGGCATGGTTTTGCCTGATCTCAAGCACTATGTGAATCTTTCAATTTGGCTCATGTCACTGAATACCTGCTCAAGAGACACCCCTCCGCAAAGGCTTACAACCATTAATGAGGCAAACAGAAACATCTGGCTGATCCCTGGTCTCTCAGAGCCGAGCCTAATATCAGGTACCTAGCAGATAACCATTGTTTAACGAATGAAATCACAGTTTTTCCATCTCTACAATGAAGATGGTGATCTCTGAGATACATACCTCCCAATGCTCTTATTTCCTGATATTTGTGTGATAATGCTACTGAATATAATCATTTAATAAAACTATGTTATTGCACATCCAATAGAATGGCTTCTAATGAACTACTTAAAATACTGACAAGAACTGAAACCCTCATATGTTGCTAATTGGGAATGCAAAAATCATATAATAATTTTGTAAAAAATGTTTGACAGTTTTTTAGAGAGTTTACTATAGAGTTACCACATGGCCCAGAAATTCCAAGTGAAATTAAGCATTATGTGCACACTAAGACATACACACAAATGTTCATAATAGTATTAATCAAATTAGCCACAACGTAAAAAATAACAAAAATTCATCAATAGGTAAATGAATGAATAAAGTGTATATAATTGAGTAATAATAAATATAATAACATATTTCCTATAATAATATGAAGAAATCTCAAACATATGTGTCATGAAAGAAACCAGATTGAAAAACATACAAACTAAATTGTTTACCTATATGGAACTCTAAAACTGAAAAAATCAATTTCATAGTAACAGAAATTGGACTATGAACTACATACAGGGATAGAGCATTAAGTTCTTGTTATGCAGACTTATACTTATCTAAAAATTCACTTAACATTTTTATACTGTTACTTTTTCATAAATGTGACAAAATAATCTGAGAGAAATAACTTCAAAGAAGAAAGATTTGTTCCCAGTCAGCATTTCAGAGTTCTCAGTCCCTGAGTAGGAGACTATCACTTTGAGTTTGAACCAAAGCAATATTCATGGCAACTGGGAAGCAGAAACAGGAAGGCAGGAAGGGGTCAGTGATTCCCTTCAAAGTGACACCCTTATAACTTCCTCATAACATGTTCAGCTATCTATATACCTGTCCGTGGATTAATCCATCAGTCAAGTTACCATTCTCATGACCCAATCCCCTCTCGGTGGCTCCACGAGTGAGGAAGCAAGTCTTCAGCACATAAGCCTGGAGGATGAGAATACTTCACATTCAAACCATACCATATGCTTTTTTTCCATGTAAGGTATACCTCAGAAAGTATTTTTAAAAGAAAAAGAAATGCATTTTCTCAGAAAAAGTCAAGGAAATATACAATGTAACAAACACGGTTTTGTCGATTGCCAGGAAGTGGGCAATATTTGAAATATCTGACATAAGTTAATTCTCACATCCTTGCAAGTCTTTGGTCTTTCTGGATAGATAACTTTTGACAAGTTTCTTAGCTTTGCTGAGGCCAGGTTTCCACTGTAAACTGAAAATACCAATAGTGCAATGAAGCAAGGCCCAGAACATTCCAGTGAGCACAGAGGAATCAAATCCAGGTTCCAGACTCCTTCCTTGCCAAGCAGTGGGCCAGAAATGATGGAGTAGGAGAATGATCAGAAGTGACAACCCTCCATCTGCAGGGTCCTGAATTCCCCTCTCAGGCTTTAATCATAATCAATTGACTCTCAACGGCTGCCTAACCGTCTGTTCTGTTCAGGGCCACAGCTTTCAATGTAAACATGGAGAATCTACAGAGTTAACATCTGTAACATAGCCAGGAAACTTGAACACAAATGCAGAATAGGATGCCTGGCCCCAAGTAGTCTTGGGGTGTGGTAAAGTGGAAAGAAATGCAGCATCCTAGGCCCTCTAATGGACAGTGGGCTTTATAATTTACAAATGAGGATCAAATCTTCTATTGGGACAAAGGATGGATGACCACTTTACCCAGTGGCTAGGATCACAGCCAAGTTGCACACAGATCCTGAAAAGGAGTGATACAGGTGCACCTGATTTCTTCTCTTCTCTCTGCATGGATCCTCCATGCCTCAGCCTATGCTGGACACTTTGAAGACTCAATGTGTCCACCAAAAAGGCTCAGATAGGAGGCTCTCTTTAATGATAAACATACATTTCTCCATTTTCAGTGGCTCAGGCAGAGTCCCCAGAATCCCTCCAGGCCAGGCCAGGCTTTGCCCTATTCACAGATACCTCAATTTCCCTCCTTGAAATTCCTACATTGATTTAAGACTCACCTGGGAGCTGACACCCACAGGAGGAGGGCTTTTTTCTGGACATCTATTTTTTCCATCTATTATATCTATTGACAATATTTGCTACGTACAGAGAAATAAATGAGTGGCTTGGAGGACAATAATAAAAGAAGAAACACAAGTTGACCAACTATCCAGAACATGATCAATAACCTGCAGTGTCTCACCACTTTTATTTAACATTTTACTGGATGTTCTATCCAGGGCCATTGGGCAAGCAAAGGAAACAAAGGGCATCCAGATTGGAGAGGAAGAAGTGAAAGATCGCTTTCTGTACCTGATGTGATTATGTGTAAAGAAATTCATAAGTGATTCACAAAAATACTATTCAAGCTAATAAATAAATGCAACACCACTTCAAATTAGAAGATCAACAAACACGGAAAAATAGAGTTCTCTGCAATAACAATAAGCCACTCAAAATGAAACTAAGAAAACAATTTACAGTAAATGTCAGAAAGGGAAAATGACTTAGAAATAACTGTAGCAAAAGAAAACTACAAAACAGTCAGCCATATGAGAATTGATCTGGACTTTTAATTTAGTCAATATTTTTGTGGTACAAATATACATATAACATGAAATTTTCTAACGTTAACCATTTAATATATAAAATGAAGTGGCATTTATTATACTTACACTCTTATGAAAACATTACTACTGTGTTCAAAATCATTTTATCAGCCTAAACAGAAACCCTGTGATCACTAAGCTTTTCATTCTTTCCTCTTCTTAGTCTGTGCTAACTTCTAAACTATTTTATGTCAACATCAATTTGCCCATTACAAATATTTCATATAAGTGGAATATGACAATTTATATCTTTTTATGTTTCACTTATTTCTTTTGCACAATACTTCTAAATTTTACACATATTTTAGCATGTATCTGAACTTAATTTGCTTTTATGACTGCATAATATTATATTATATTGTGCCTCATTTATTTATCCATCCATTTGATGGTGCTTTGTTTCCATATTATGACTACTATCAGTAATTCTACAGTCAACAGTGGAATATAAGTATCTCTGATTCCTTGCTCTCAGTCTGTCTCTAGTGTTTGCCTGGGAGTAGAATTGTTGGGTCATACAGCAATTCTATCTTTTGGAAGAATTGCCAAACTGTTTTATAAAGCAGCTGCACAACTTTACATACCCAGAAGAAATTTTTTTCCGCATTATTACAAACACCTTTAGCTCTTTGAAAATATACATCCTAATAGTCCTGAGATGGTATCTGGATGAGGTTTGATTTACATTTCCTTATGACTAAAGAGGTTGAACAACTTTCTATGTGATTATTAGCCTTTCATATGGAAGGAAAAGATGTGTGTTCTTTGGAAAAGATGTGTATTCAAGTCTTTTACCTATTTTTGATTCTTGTTCCCTTTTGTTATTGGCTTGTAAAAGTATATTACATATTTATATATGTTTTGTATCATTGCATTAGTGCATCTTTTCTTTTTCATGATAGTGTGTATTAATATATAACATATTCTTTTAATTGCAATAAAGTCTAATTTTTGTCATTTATGTTACTTGTGTTGCTTGTGATTTTGATGGCATATCCAAGAACCCATTCACAAATCTGAGGTCATGAAGAGTTATTTTTATATTTGCTTCTAAAACCTTGATGATTCAGCTCTTGTGATTAGCTCATTAGATCATTTTCAATTCATTCGTTGCAATGTGTGAGGTAAGGGGTAGAATTTCATTCTTTGTGTGCAGAATCCAGCTGTCTCTACGTCAGTCATTGAAAAAACTATTTTTCCCCATTGAATCGATTTGTAACCCTTGCCAAAAGTCAATTAGCCATTCATGTAGAAACTTATTTCTGGACCTAAATTCTACCTCATTAGTCTATATATCAAGCCTTAATGCCAGTACCACAATATTTTGATTTCTGCCATTGTAATGTTTTGAAATCAAAGATATGTCAGCTCTCAAAGTTTGTTTTCAAAGGTATTTTTTTTTACTGTTTGTAGCCCCTTGCATTCCCATACAAAGTTGAGGAGTAGCTTTTCTATTTCTTCAAAACATGCTATTGAAATTTCAATGGAGATTATGTTGAATTTGGGGCCTGCCTTAATTACTATTGACATTTTAATGCTATTAAGTCTTCCTGACAATGTATTTAGTATTTGAGACTTTAATTTCTTTCGAAGTGTTTCGTAATTTTCAGTATACATGTTTTTCTTCCCCTTGGTTAAACTCATTCATACACTTTTAAGCTCTGGATGTTCTTAGTTTCTTTTATAAATTGTTAATTGCAGGTCTACAGAAACAACTGCTTTGTGTACACTGATTCTGAAACCTTTGCTGAAGTTTTACTAGGGCTAGTGTCTTTCTTATGGATTCTTTGGGATTTACTATGTACAGGATTATAAATAAAATTAGTTTGCTCATTTGAATAAATATAATGAATGCAGTTAGTATTCCTACTTTCCAATTTTGATGTCTTTTATTTCTTTTTCTTGCCTAGTTGCTTGGAATAGATCTTGGAAAAAGAAAGAAGTTGTAAGGTCTGGGGAGATAGCTCAGCACTTAAGAGCACTGGTTGCTCTTGCAAAGGAACTGAGTTCGGGTCCCAGCACCCACATGGTGGCTAATAACCATATGTAACTCCAGATATGCCTCATAGTGTGTCGTTTTTACATCTTCTTTAAGGCTCTTCACTAAATTACACAATTATGAATACACATTAAAATTTTACTTATTATTTTAATTACATGTTCTGTAATACACCATTTATAATAGCCAATTTTTAAAAATATTCATAACTTGCAAGTACATACACAAAATTTTGTTTTATTTACACAGTGTTCTGTCATAAAACAGTAACTACTAATATACCAACAACTGAATAAAGTTTGAAAAAATTATACTTGGGGGTTGGAGAGATGGTTCAGTGGTTAAGAGCACTGGCTGCTCTTGCAGAAGACCTGGGCTCGACTCCCAGCACCCACATGGTGGCTAATAACCACCCGTAACTCCAGTTTCAGGGGAATCCAATGCCCTTTTCTGACCTACATGGGTACTGCATGACATGGGTGTACTTACATACATGCAGGCAATACAGTCATACACAAAAATAAATAAAATATTTTTAAAAATTATACTGAGTGAATAAAATATATGAAAGTTCATATACTGTAGGGTTCCATTTAGAGAAAATGTTAATGTTCATAGGAACATTATTACTAGCAACATCATTTGTAGAGACAGGAAATTTTTTATTTTATTTTGTTTTATTTTTGAGGGTTTCTGATAATGTTACATTCTGAACATACAAAGGGTACAAAATGATTTTTTTCCACAATATTTCGAAGGATGGTGCCAGTCTGTCATTGTCTGCAAAGCACCTCCATACTGTTACTGTAGGTCATTTTCTCTCTTAATTAAAGTAAGACACCTTACATCCATAGTTTTGGCCTGTACTGAAACAGGGGTGAAGGCAAAGAGGGTCCCCTAGATGGTTTTTAGTCTCATTCATAAAAGAATTGAAGAAAGGAACCAAACGGAGAAAGTGGACAGACTTACAGGGACCTGCATGACTGTGGCTGGTCAGAAGTTCTGCGGAGTTCTGCATTACAAGGCGGGATTCCAGGCAGGAAAAATTCGCTGCCTCATTAATGCACCAGGTATTCCGCCCATCTATTTAGCACAACTTAAAGTGAACCTGCCTTCCTAGGGGTGGTTCTATCACCAGGTGATTGGCCAGTGAGACGGAAAGGTGGGTCCTCCAACAGGTAGACTAGGGATTTTATAGTCTTCACCAGTTAAACTTATGGGGCGTTTTGCTACTCTAACATTCCCTCCTCTGAAGAGGTAACCCTAAAATCATTTAGGAATCAGATAAAAGGTCTCAAATACTTTTGACATTTTTGGCCATTGGAGCCTGCCTAGCCAATTCCTACCCCCTATTCTTATCATGCCATCCTCTGAAGGGGTTACCCAAATTGCCAATAGGGAATAGGGACACCGACCGCTCTGGCTTCTTCCATGCTGAACAGGGACGCAGGGTGAGGCAATTGGAGTACCCTGTCAGTGGGTCTATCTAAAAGACTCCAAAATTGCATAATTCAGAAAGTCTTTGACTGGTACCTAGGAGATGTGAAGGAGAAGTAAAGGCAAGAGTAGTTAGCATTGTGAGTTCTAGACAAGGAACCAGAAAAAAGTTAGAAATGTTCATATCAGACTCCATTGGAGTTTCTTGACATGGGCTTCCAAAAGCATCAAAAAGCATTGGGCGCTTCCTCATTTTTCTTTTGTTTGTCAAGGCTGGACTTGAGAGTGATGGATTCAGGATTTTTTCCAGGCACTTTGATAGCTGTTGGAGTGGCTAGAATCAGTGTCGGTTCCCTCTCAAAGGCTTCTACATAGGGGGAGAAAACAAATTTACCCATCATTTTAGAACAATAGTGTGTTGACAGGAAATATTAATGGTTGTCTAGGACTATGGGACTTTGGAGGAATGGGAGAGCTTCCCTTAATGGATTCCTTTTGAAGTGATGAAAATATTCTAAAACTAGATAGTATTGATAGCTGGAACATATTATGAATATAATAAATGCCCTTACAGAATTAAAAACTTTAAAATTGGGGCTGGAGATAGGGCTCAGAAGTTAAAAGCACTGATTAATCTTGTAGAGGACCTGGGTTCGGTTACCAACACCCACATGGTGGCTAACAACTGTACATAACTCCAGTTTCAGGGGCTCCAACACCTTCTTCTGACCTCCGCAGGCACTGCATGATATAGTTGCAGTCACACACATATGCAGACAATGCACTCATGCACATAAAATTAAAAAATGAAATATTTTAAAAAATTTTTAAACATTAAAATAGTTGAAATAGTGAGTTGGATTTTACATGTATTTTAGCACAGAAAAATGTATACTAAGAAATCATATCAGTTAATCTTTGGTACTATTAATCTGATTGTTGCCCAAGTTCTTCAACATTCACACCCTAATTTAACCCTTAATGTCATTCATTTTTCCTACCTGGTGCCATCATATGAGTTAATTCTTTTCTTTGTCAGCATATCTCAAAAGTAGAGAAAACAATAAGTGTTCTTCCTACCTCTCAAAAGGCTTACTTAGCTTTCAGGCTGACACAGAGTTTTCATCTCCTTGGGATAAGAGCAGAATGTCAACCCAGAGTGCTTGCACTGGTGTTATGTCTTGGGAGAGCTTAGCTCATCCAGATCACAAAAGGAGAAACTGAATGGTGGAGTTCTCATCTTTTAATCTGTGCTTGAATTATTGTACCACTCTCCTACAAACATTTAAAACTGGCGTTTTCAAAAACATTGAGTTACATCAGTCCAAAGACATAGAGTGGCCACTTGAGCATTGCAAAGGGTAGCATGTTCCGTGATAAGAGGAACATAGCATCATCCCCTAGTCCACATTGTCAGGGAGTCACAGCTATGAAGCCAGCATGACTACTTGAGAATGGAGCTACTCTGACGTAACTTCCTTCACTGAACTGTGAGGACACGGGTTGGAGCACTAAACCTGGCAGAGAGTTGAGTATACTCAAGGTTATCATGGAAGAAAACCAAGGTCAGGACTGGCAAGGTCACTGTGACCATTACAATAACTGGACATTATTTCTTTTCAAGGAGAAAGTCAGAGTCTGTTTTTATGTAGAAGTTGCAGCCCTGTCTGTGACTTTTGAAACTTTTCTACTCATGCACATTGAAACAAATAATTGAGCCATATGCATCAACTGGGATGACTGTCATTTACTCTAAACCAACAAAGATATAGGTCATCAATCAAGATATCATTGATAATGATGATAGAAGGACATTGTGCTGATATTTTAGGGGCCATTCAAGCATCTGGTGAATTATATCTTAAACTCTCACAATAACTCTATGTAATATAAGACTAGTTATGATCAGAGGAATTGTTTTCTCAAGGTCCTCAGATAGTGTCATAATGGGACCTTGGACCACATTAGTTTAGAGTCTAGGTTCCTTCACAGTACCTCACTGCTTCCTTGCCCCTAAAACTATCTGCTAGTTCTCCCAGTCTTCCATCTTCTTTCCCTTACTCTCTACAGAAGGAGAGAAGATTGGAATGGCCTTCATCTCCTCATCAGACTTGTAGTCCAAACTCCAAGCCCAAATCTCAGAATGATCTTCCGCATATCACCCAGCAGCCTGAGGCCTATAACTGAGGACACCCTCTCTCTATCTTCAGGCTCCATGTATCTCAATGGATAATTGGAAAAGACTACATGTTACTAGGCTAAGGAATAGTGTGGGTCTTGCAATGACAGACTTTCCCCAGCTCTGAGAAGACAGACTCATACCCAGACCCAGATGAAAACTGTCAAGGAGCCTTCATAGGCTTAAAAATTCTTACCCCAACTCATAGCAGAATGATAATGTTTGTACAGATCTGAAGTCCCTGTGTCTGGGGGTATCAAACATCTTCCATTCTCTGTGGGTTCAAAGTGGCAAAGAGTAGGAACATGATTTAAAGTGAAGATCAAAAGTGAGGTTGATGGTGAGAGGTTGGAGGCAAGGTACTTATCTGCGGTATCTACAAAGTGTTCAGTAAGAGGTAATGAGTTCACAAATTAGGTCAGTGTCTAGACCCATAAAATGGAAGGTCAGATTCTAGAGAAACCAAGGAAATCACCAATCAGACCCCTACTATCCCTCTATCCACCCCTGCCTGCTGCTGTGCTTTTTAGCCTTGCTCAGGATGTGTCCTTCCATATCTGCTTCCTAAATCCTGCACTGTCAGCTCAACCAACCCCACCCTTGAGTGCCATCACTCTGCAGGCCTAACCTGTTATTCTTCACCACTTTGTGCCCAGCCACTGGAGACATTTCCA
The DNA here is from genome assembly GCF_000622305.1 of Nannospalax galili. Lineage (NCBI taxonomy): Eukaryota > Metazoa > Chordata > Mammalia > Rodentia > Spalacidae > Nannospalax > Nannospalax galili. The sequence goes on along the minus strand of NW_008334861.1, from coordinate 1,654,309 downwards.
AACTCTGTGCATTTTTCATCTGTGGTCCCTCCCTCCCTCCCCTCCCATTTTCACATTTCTGCTGCATACCTTGTACTTCCCTGCAAGGCTAGGAGAGGCTTGAGACACACAGATTACTAATCACATTATCCACGCACTTAGCACTGGGCCTGGTGGGAAGTTAAAGCCCAATAAATGTTCATTGAATTGAATGCTTTAAATAGCATCTGGGGGCTGGCACACATCCCTTGTTCTCCACAGGCCCACTGAGTTTTGGCTCACAAGGAATGGGAGTATTTGCTTTTCCTGAGTTGGCTACTGCCTGCTGCCATTTCATTGACTGTAGTCCCCAGCATGTCGATTGGAGTCTGCCTGTTCCCTCAATTCTGCCACCCGCTTCCTTGATCATTGGCTTCACCTGTCCACCATAGTTTTCCTAATCCAGGAAAGAATGCTCCATCACATGAATTTAGGCTGGAGTTTCAGTTTAAAAAATCTAACACTTGGGGGTGGAGAGATGGGTCAGTGTTTAAGAGCACTGGCTGCTACTGCAGAGGACTGGGACTCAATTCGAGCACCCATATGGTGGCTGACAACCATCTGTAACTCCAGTCCCAGGGGATTCGACAGCCTCTTCTGACCTCCACTGGCATTGCACAACACGGGTGCACCTACCTACATGCATGCAATACAGTCATACACAAAAATAAAAGTAATAAATTAAACATTAAAAAATACTACTTGGGAATGTGGTCTCCTAGGGGTGAGGGATAAGATAAGTAAGACAGAAGTGGAAATGGAAAAAAGAAGAAGAAAATGACAATCCTTTGAAATCCAAGGGCAGTGAAAATCATAGCACAATAATTCAGAGCCTTTAACTCCAAATTTTTTCTGTTTGATTTAGCTAAAGAATTCTTGGTGTGTGAGTGGAGGGCTTAGGGGGCAGGAAATCCAGCTTCCAGCCTGCCTCAGCTACTCCTCTCTTTTCCAGCGGTAGAAGCCTTGGGCTCCTGAGACCTCCAGACCCAAGTCAAGTTGCGGAACGAGTTTCAGAAGTGGACTGACACTTCGTCTCAGTCATATCCAGTACTGAGAGGCAGAAAGGGCTACTGGACAAAGATTGACCCGGGCATGTGGAGGTCCAGGCTTACTTAAGCTATCATTCTATCCAGTATACTTCTGAGGTGAGTGACCTCCCCATTTGCCTTTAGCATCCTTACAGGCTGATTGGTTATCCACATGCCCAATCTAAGTTCCTGGGCTGAGGCAGTCTTGAGTATGCAGCAGACTGACAGATGTAAGGCACTGAATCATGAAAGTAGTTTCATATGCATCTGTTCTGTGTAGGATGCTCACCCAAGCTCCTGCTTCAGGCTCCACCCACGGAAACAGTTCAACTCAAACATTTTCAAATGTATACTGAAGGTGTCCTAAGACACCTTGTTTGGGTTATGACTTTTAATTATAAAATATATACTTAGCAGACAATAATTATATTAAAATTGTAAATATTTATATTAAAATTGTATATATTCCAGCTACGTAATGCAATTTGATATATATATGCACATAGTAAGAAGAAAGTAAAATTAGCACATCCATGACCACCCATATTTACCATTTGTTAATTTCAAGAATATGTAGATACATTGCTAAGTCACCATGATGTACATTACATCCCCAGAACTTTTTCATGCTGTAACTGAAAGTTTGTACTCATTCATTAACATCACACCATTTCTTCTTCCGTCCAGTAGCTGCTGTTATACACTGTTTTCATAAAATTTACATTGATGTTTTAGTTTAAACATATCTTTCTTGGTTTAGCTCATTTAACTTAGCATGATCTTCTTCAGGTTCATTAAAGTTATTGCACGTGGAAGTATTCCCTTCTTTTATAATAAATGCTATTCCATTTATTCAGTATCTATAATAGACTTTGTCTATGTGGATCAGATTGATTCAGTATATTGGGAATTTCTGAATAATTCTAAAAGGAACATATAATTGTGCGCATCTTCTCTTTTGCATATACACCTAGTAGTGGGATTCCTGGAAAATAAGGTAGTTATATTTTCAGTTTTCTTTTTTATATTTTATTTCTTCTTATTATTTTTAATTTAAGTGTTTGAGTGTGTTGTCTGCATGTATCTAAGTGTACTGTGTTATGTAATGCCCACAGAGGTCAGGAGAGGGCGTTGGAATGTCTGGATCAGGATGGAGTTACAGATGGCTGTTAGCCACCATATTGGTACTGGGAATCGAACCTGCATCCTCTGAAGGAGCTGAGCCATCTCCAGCCCCTGTTTTCAGTTTTCTTAGGAATCTCAGTACTGTTTCACATAGAGGTCCTTTTCTGGATTCTTGGCTTATTGCATGGTGATTAAAAGAAGTGATGGAGAAGGACAGTAGAGATATTGGTATCGGGGATGCTTGAGTGAGTCAAAATATGTAGTGCATCTAATCCTTGCCAGGTGTTGTAGACCAGGTGCCTACCAACATGGGGAAGTCCTTATTGATGCTATGAGCCCTTAGCACTCAGCCTGCAATCCATGCAACTAGACATAGCAACTCTTAGAAACTTGGAGACTTTCTAAGAACAGTAAATGCCTCATCATAGGCTCAATATCATTCATGAGCATTGTGTCAGCTTTGGAGACAGTGTACATCACTGACATGGAAATCAAATGTCAATGCAGAGTTTTCAGTGTTATTTAGACTTCGTTTTTACCTCTCCTCAAACTACTATGTTGTCAAAGGCAGTGTAAAATGCTAGTTTTCCAAGTTTTTTGATCTTACCACCCTCCAATGTGAAAACTTGACAGTTTTAAATTTCATTCTAATAACTGTTAGCTGCATCACCCACTTTAAAATCAATTTATTTGAGGGATTGTTGGCCTCCCCTCGGCCGGAACTCCCCTGCCACAGGGAGACTGTTGTGCACAGCTCCCCATCATGGAAAGAAGGTCCTGGGGAGGAGAGAGACTGATGCGGGGAGGGGCCTTGGGCACCGAGTACTGCTGGAAGAAAACACCCCGGGAGGCTATGTCAGTGGACAGCTCTTTTATTATGGCAGAAGCAGAGGTTTATACAGGAAAGCTTCACAGGCAAAGAGGTGGGGTTAGTTTTCTGGCAGGCGTGCAAGTAAGGGGAGGGAGGGGGCTTCTCAGGCTACCTGGCCTTTGTCCTGTCCTCTGGTCACATGATCTACTAGAGACCCAGTTAGGATTAAAGGATTAAAGGCCTAATAGTTTTGCTTGGGGGTTGTTGGGTAAGAGACAGTGTATCTAGAATGGAGTGGGCCAGCTTCTTGCCATCCTCACTAGGAGGTATCTGGCCTGGCAGCCATGCTCTGCATTCCAGGCACTTGACTTGTCCCAACAAGGGATATTTTACATGTGACTTTACACATCCTTTCAAATCTTTCAGAAAGTTCATACCTGCCCTGCGGAATAATTTTTTTCCCAGTCCAACCATTGGCAGCCATTTATCTCCTTTCTGAAGCTATGAAATAGTTATAATTTCCCACAAATGAAATCACAGAGTATGTACTTTTTTGGATGATACAATTGTTGCTGGAATCAGCAATTTTTTTCTTTTATGCTGTTGAGTGGTATTCCATATTTTGTAGCCAATATAATTTGTTGATCCACATACCTACTGATGAGCAGATGGGTCACCTGCGAGTTTTGCTACTATAAATAATGTCACCTGGAACATACAGAAATTCTTGTGTGGATATATGCTTTCAGCATTCTTCAGTGCAGGTGAAATAGCTATGTTTTAGAATTGAAATAAGTAGCTCACGTGACAAACATATAATTATCCTATGTGAAAAAAAAACATCTATTACTGTGTTACTGAAAATGATGGTTGTTTCTAGATTTAGGCTAGTGTGAATAAAATTACCACAAAATTTATGTAAACATATATTTTCACTGTCTAGTATAGCAAATATATGCTTAACAAAAGAGAAAAAATTCAAATTGTTCAGGTACTGGCCATTTACCTTTCCACTACAAAGCACGAAACTTAGGTGGTCCACATTCTCCATTGTGTTCAGTGTGCTCTGTGTTGGTATTGAGTGTTGTATTACTTACTTTTCTGTTGCTGTGATAAAACACCATGACCAAGGGCACTTACAGAAGAAAGAGTTAATTTAGGCTTATGGTTTCAGAGGGATAGGAGTTCATTGTTGTGGTGGAGTCATGGCAGTAGGCAGTCAGAGCAAAATGCTGAGAACTCACACTTCTTTACTTCTTTTTTAATTAATTAATTTTTATGTGTATGAGTATGTGGGGACCTAAAGGCCCCGCCTTGCAGAAGTCCGAGAGGAAGTTACTGGGGGCGGCCTGACTTGCTTTGAAAGTCTGAAGAATACTTCCTCACTGCTGAGGAGTGCATGATCAGCACGTGACCATCCTTAAGATACACCCTCATGGGGGAGGGGGGATTTCCAGGTGACTTTATAAGCTCTGTAACACCTACAATAAATGAGTCCCTGCCTGATTAGACTCCCCGTTGTGCCTGAGTGCTCCTGGTATTGGGGGCCCTGTGGGCTGGCGAAGAGCGTTCTTATTCATCCCGAATCATCACTGCCTGGAGTTCACTGGCTCGAAGCCCCTGGCATGAGTGTATTGCCTGCATGCATGAGTGCAATGCTCACGGAGGTCAGAAGAGGATGACAGGTCCCCTGGAACTGGAGTTATGGATTGTTGTCAGCTGCCATGTGGTGCTATGAGCCAAACCCAGGTCCTCTGCAAGAGCAGCCAGTGATCTTAACCACGGAGCCATCTCTCCGGCCCCCAAGAGAGCTCACATTTCTAAACAGGCACAGGAAGCAGTGTGAGACGAATTAAAAGTGGGCACAGCCATATATTCTCAAAACCTTCTCCCAGTAAGGAACTTCCTCCAGAAGGCTGCACCTCCTAAACCGCCCGAAACAGAGCCACGAACTAGGGACAAAATGTTTAGATACTTGGAGCCTATGGGGTGCATTTTCATTCACACTATCATGACTGTTACTTTGAAAACTTTATACTTCTTATTTATATAGTGGTATTTTGTACATTTTTAAAATTTGCATCTCCATAAAGGATAATAATCACAAACATTTTTTCAAATACTTACATATTATTCATGCCTTATTTTGTGAATTGGCCTATTCAAGTCTTTTGGGCACTTGTAACTGAGCCATTTCACTCAGTGTCACTGAATTGTAAGAGTATTTTTTTATATAGGCCGTAGATGTAAAATCTGCATCAAACACTAGTCTTCTGATTATTTCCTGATTTCCTGTAGCTTGGCTCTTCAAATTATCAATATTTTATGGTTTATGGTTTGTGTATCCTAATTAAGACAGCCTTGCCTAATTCAAATTCAGAAAGCAGTTCTCTTATTTTTTTCCAGTTTTCATTATTTTAGGTTTATGCTTAGGTCAATGATTCATGTCAAGTTAGTATCTGTGACCGAGTTGAAGTAAGACTCATTATTGGACTATCTAGCTGTTTGCACAGCATGTTGGGGGAAAATGTGTCCTTTCTCTTGAATTACCTTATCAGCTCAGTGGAACATAATTTTGCCCCTTTTACATTCTCTGCTCTGGTCCACTGATCTTTGCAGTCTACACCTACTTAATCACTGCAGTTTACCAGTAGATCTGTAAATCAGAGAGCAGAAGTCCTATGGATATTTTAGATTTATCTTCCAAGTAATGCTAAAAATGTCTTGGCTAGAATTTTGTTGTGATTTCATTGAGTCTATAGTGTCAGTTTGTGGTAATTGTCATATGAATAGTCATGTGTCACTTTACAAACACTTGTCAGCTTATTTGCATGTCCTTTAATCTTTTTTGTGTAGTGTTTGTTTTGGTTACCATATTCACTGTTTTTATCCGTGACAATCTGTGCTTTTCTAACTTCAGTGTTGAAATGATCATTGCTAATATATAAACATGCAATTCATTTTTATTAGTTTTGTTTTCTCTGAAACTTATGAAATTTTTACTAGTTCTAGTTAATTTTTATGATTACCTAAAATTGTCTACATAAATTATCATTTCATGTATGAATAAGCAGCGTTTACCTCTTCCTTTCAATTTTACAGGCCTTATATTTCTTTCTTGAGTCGGATTGCATCATGTAAACCCTCTAATTGAACACTGAATAGAAGTGACAGAGGACATACTTGGTTTGGATTTTAGGTAGAGAATATTTAGCCTTCTTCATTAAATATATTGTTAGCTGTGTATGATATTAATACTTCTAATTGCCTCAGATATGTCTTCTTTTATCATGAAAGGGTTTTAGAGTATATCACTTTTGATTTTCTGTGTGGTTTTCAATGATCATATGTTTTGGCCTTTTAACCCAGTATATAGTGATTTGCATAGATTGATACTCAAATATTAAGCTTGTTATTCTGGGAAAACTCCACTTGATAAAGACATGTATTTTGTGCCTTATTGCATTTGATTGAATATTTCATTAAGAAAGTTTAGGTGTATGTTCACAAAGGATATGGATCTATACCTTTTTATTTCTATAACATTTTCATTTATAGAAATAGATTAATATTGATGTCATCAAAAAGTATTGGGAAACATTTCTTCCTTCAATAGTTCTGAAAGAGGCTGCAGACAATGTACATTTTTATTCCAAAATTATTTAATTGAGTTGTTAATACTAATCAAACATCTGCGTAGTGAGTTTTCTCATTGGAAATGTTTTCATTATGAATTTAATCTGTGTGATTAATGTATACTATGAGAATTTTCTGTTGCCCTTTCCCAAGTTTTGCACAGTGTATCTGTCAGATATTCTAAGTTGTTGAGTTTATTGGCATAAAGGTGTTTAAAATATTATCTTAGTATCCATTCAATGTCTGAAGGATCTGTAGAAACCTGGCCTGCTAGTCTTTAGATATTACTACATTTGTCTTGATCAGTCTTGATAGCAATGCATCACTTTTATTGATATTTTAAGGAATCCACTTTGGATTCCATTGATTTTTTTTTCCTCTGCTTTGAATACATTTTCTAATTTATTGACTTTCACTCTTAGTATTTCATTCCATATATATATATATATATATATATATATATATATATATCAATACAAGTTTAATATCCTCCTTTTCCTCCTACACCATATCCCCCGTCCCTTTTTCCATCTCTCTGTCTCTCTCTCTCTTTGTCTCTGTCTCTCTCATTTCCTGATTTATAAATTTCAATAGTTGATTTAGACTAGCTTTGGCTAATGTAAATATTTAAAACTGCATTTCCTTATTAGCATTACCTTATTCCTCACCTTTGATGTGTTGTGATTTTGTCATTGTTTTCATCATTTAGGGCAAAATATCTTCAATTTCCTATGTGATTATCTATTGTGCCGTGAGTTATTTGGAAATAACTTTTGCTGTTTTTGATATTTCGAAATATATTTACATATACTCAAGTCAACCAAAATGTTTTTCCTCTTCTCTTTTTAAAACCTTATAACTTTAGATTTTTCTTCTGGGTTAAAATGCATTTTAAGTTAAGTATTGTATATCAGGTAATATAGATGGTTGAGGTTTACTTTTTCCAGCATTACTATATAGTTATATTAACAGTATTTGTTGAGAAAAAGCAAAAGACTTTTCGTAATTGAATTATTTGAGGGATGCTCTGTTCTTTTCTCTTTTCCTTTATATCTCTTTTTAATTTTATTTTTACTTTAAAAATAATACTTTATTAATTTTTGCAGAATTTCATACAATGTATTTTGTTCTCCCCATCTCCTTTCAGATACCCTCCACCTTCCTGCCCCCCAATTTCATGTCCTCTTTTTTTATTTAAACTTATTGAGTCCAATTTGCGTTGCCCAAATACTCTTAGGTGTAGTTCCATCCCCAGAACTGTGGTAGACCTACCAGGTATCACACCCCTCAAAGAAAACTGACTCTCCTTTCCCCTCAGATTCAACTGACAAGAGTTCCTCAGCTAAGGCTTGGGCTTAGTGCCTACATGCCACACTTTATTCTAGGATTCTGTCTGCCTTGAGCTTGCACAGGTCTTGTACATACTGACTGCCACAGGTGCTATGAGTTCATCTGTGCAACTGCCCTGTGATATCCAAAAATCACTGGCTTTTACATTATTTAGGTCCTGTCTCCTATGAGAAGCCTTGATAGGAGGTGAAGATTTCTTTAAACATGCAAAATGCTTTGTATTTTAACACATGTTTTAGAATTGGCTTGTCATTTTTATATAAAATAATAGATGTAATGGGATCCTGACTGGAATTAAAATATTTAAGTAAATTTGGGTTAACTAACACTACATACCTTTTGAGTGTGTTTATTTTTAATCAAGCACCATTATTCAAAATTGTCGAAAAGATTTTATGTGTTCACATTGAGAATTATATTAGCTATTTTTGAAATGTTAAACAATTTTACATCCCAAGATAAGCCATACTTGATCATGATATATGATGTGCATGCGTGTTTACTCATATATATTATAATGAATCTAGTTTTTAAAAAATTCATCTTCATGAGAAATACTGCTGTATAATTTTAATGTCTTTGGTCATGTTTTGGTATGAAGATTATGTTGTATATCAAGCAGTGTGGTTTTGTTCTGTCTTCTGTGTTCTGAAGGAATTTGTGCCGTTTCTTCCTTAAATGATTGATAGTGTTTACCAGTGAAACCATCTGGATCTGAACTTTTCTTTCCATGAAAGTTTTCAGGTTAATTAATTTTATTACATACAGGGCTTCGCAGATGGAATGCATTGTTATGTGTCAGTTTCAACGAACTTCATTATTCAACTAATTTGTTCATTTCCTATTATTCCTGTGTTTGTTTATGTTTATTTTATGAGACAAAAATCTCACATGGTAGTCTAAGCTGGCCTGAATCTTTCTATGTAGCCCAGCCTGGCCTTGAACTTGCAGTGATCCTTTTGTCTCAGCTCCCTAAGTGCTGAAACTATAGGCATAAGCCATTTTCTCCAATCCCCTTTATACTTTTTTTACCCTAAATATAGGTTCACTGATTTTATTCAGACTTTGAAAGAATAAACATTTAAATTGGTTCATGTCCTCTATTCTTATTTGTCCATTGTGTGTGTGTGTGTTTCTTTCTAATTAATTTGAGTTTATTTTCTGTAGCTTTTTTATTGGAGCTTTTTACAATAAAATTTTAGATTGTGTTTTTGCCTTCTTTGTATTTCCTTTTTTGGCGCTAGAAAGAGAGGCAATTCATTAAGCAGAAGAAAGGCACTCGGCTAGAGTTAGGACAGTATGGAGACTCAGAAATTTCTCTCTCTTTCTATGCACTGCTTAAGTCACACTAATCATGTTTTGATATCTTGCATTAAATTATCATTTGGAACTCCAAACAAGTCCTAATTGTCTTATGATTTCATAGAGTGTGAAAATTCTATGACATATCTTCAAAAAAAATTGCCCTAGTGTTCTGTCAATTATTAAGATACAATGGTTAAAATCTTCAACAGTGATCTTGACAATGTTCTTCCTTCATCCATGTTGATTTCTGTTTCGTGCACTTTGAATCTCCTTTGTTATGTCCATATGTACTTGTGGCCATTATGTGTTTCACTGTAGTCTTTCTTATTTTATTTATTATTTTTGTTCTATGTGTATGAGTGTATTGCCTGCATATGTGTAAGTGCACCTGTGTTGTACAATGTCCATGAAGGTCAGAAGAAGGTGTTGTGTTGGGTCTCAGGTTTCCTTTGCTTAGCGGGGGACCTGCTGGCTTCGGGGCAGAGGGTCTGATCGGCGACAGAGTCAAACTCTGGGACCTGTGTCTTCCCAACAGGACGATTTATTTTAGAATTCAGATGTTTTTTATACATCCCAAGGAACTAGCAGTCACGTGGGATATGGCAGTCACATACAAAGATTTAGGGTACAAAGAAACAGGACATTTAGTCTGTTAGTTGG
>NW_008334861.1:1632791-1644279 GCF_000622305.1 Nannospalax galili | reverse complement strand
TGGCCTAATCTCTTAGCCAGGGATAGCTGAGTTATTTGTTCAGGACAAGGAGATGAGCTAAGAGTTGTTGACCAAGACACTTTCCCACAGAGCAGGGAGCCTGCACTTTTATGACCTGGCCACTTCCTCCTGCCAGCCTAACAGTGTTCTGCAGGACAGGGATTATCAGAGCCACTGTTTTCCGTGCCCCTCCCTTTAGCAGAGAATGCAGCCTGGACCTATAAGTTTTAGGCTTACCTCACTCTAGGGTCTGGCATCCTGGTTTCCTACAGTGTCGGATCCCCTAGAACTGGATTATGGACAGTTGTTACCTGCCATGTAGATGCTGGGCATTGAACGCAGCTCCTCTGCAAGAGCAGCCAGTGCTCTTGACTGCTGAGCCATCTCTCCAGTCCCGCATTGTATTCTTATTTTTATGAAATATTACTATTATTTTTCATAACAGTCTTTTCCATCTTTCCTTTGGTGACTTTGGGCAACTTTTTGTCTTTATATTTAAAACATATCTGCTTTAGACAACATATAACCAGATATTTCCTTTATATAGTTTGATAATTTCTGCATTTCAATGCACTATTTATATCATAATATTTAGCATTTCTCAGTATTTCCTTTGTTTTTATCCATTCTGTCCCTCTTTTCCTGTGTTTTTCTTTGTTTTATTTGTTGAAATATTATTACCTTCTCACTTACATCTATTGTTAACTTATGTTTTCTCCTTACTCGTCTGCCTTTTGGAGGTAAGGTTATGCTGTATATCCCTGGTTGGTCTAAGACTCACAGCAATCTCCCTCCCTCACACTCTTAAGTATTGGGATTTCACGTTTGTGCCTCTATGACCAGATAAATTCCTTTAATTTTTAAAAATTAATATATTTTTAATATACATTGGGTCAGTATGCTACCATAAAACATGGCATCCTGTGTCCTGTGTCATTACACTAAAGGTACATAAAGACAAATGCCACTTGATCAATTTCATAAGGGGATGTGGAAGGCCAGTATTTTCCTTTTTCTTTCATATTCTGACTATTACATAATCATTTTTTCCATCATCTGTTTCTGCCATGATGTATTGTCTCACAACAGGCCCTAAAACAATAGGGCCACTCTATCATGCACTGAAGCCTTCAAAACTATTAAAAATAAACCTTTTGTCTTTATAGGTGAATTATCTTAGGTAATTCTTACAATGACCAAAAGTTGACTGTCAAATTAGTTAATATTAATTTGAATGTTTTTCATTAGAACACATATCTGTCTGACTCCAGATTTCCTAAGCATTAGATTTGTCTGGGAGTTTAATTGAAACAAGTGTCTGGGGTTCATACTAGTCCTCAAAAATCACAGCCTCATAGGTGTGACCAGTGGAAAGTGTTCCCCAAGTGACTTTATACAGAAGAACTTAAGCCAAGTGTTTTCCCTAAGCTGCCCCTGAACATGACAGCCCTTTTGAGACTAGCTCACAGGACAGGTTTAACCTGTTCTCAGCCCTCTGTCTTACATATGGTTATGAATGGCTTTCTTACCTTCCTAAAGTTACTTTCTTCAAGCTACAAAATCTTCACTTAACTACTGAATTCAGGGATAAGGAGAACAGTTCATTCTTCCTTATACCCTCTATCTAGCCATGTGACTCATACGATATGTTCTTCAGATCACTAGCCTGTTTTTCCAAAGAAAAATATGTGTTATTTCTAAATTTCACCCTTAGTGATATTAGTTACATGAGAGGCATGGAGCAATGCGGTATATAGTGTGTTCTTCAGTTAAGCAGTCTGAATTCATCACTCAGCTCCACCACTGATAAGACCTCAATCTTATCTGAAGGAATGTTGGTAACTGATAGCTGCTAGATGCAGAGCTGATCTTCCTAAAACAAGGGACTCTAGATAGGCTGACTAGACTCAGCAGACTGATTTGCACTGGGGAATGGTCGTTGTCATTTGGTGACACTGACGACACAAGGGGTCTTAACAGGAATGAGCCAGTATATGGGCTTCAGTGGTGGGGGGGAGGTGGCTATGGAGGGTGCCAGTTGGGACAGGGTATAAAGATGATTAAGATTGTTTGAGCTGTTCTGTATGAAATGCACAAAAATTCAATAAAAAATATATGAGCACAGACTATCTACTTATCTTTTATATCCCTGAGATTCCTCATATGTGAAATGGGGATAACTATATGAGCAACATAAAGTCATGGATAGCTAGCATATGGTGATTAGTACAGTATCTGACCACAAGAAGCATAGCTAGCCAATTTATTGAGGCTTAAATGGCCCCTGCTCCCTACAGAGCTTACAGTTCTGATTATCTAGGCCAGTGCTATTCTAGGTGTGATCCAGAGACCATTTTCCATCCTTGATTGGATAAAGACCTTCTGTCTAGAAGCAAATAAAATTATCACTAGGTACACTATTTTTTTAATTTAATAACCACATGATTAGAAGACGCATTTCATTACAGCTTTAACATATCCAGTAACACATTCCAGAGTAAGGATATATCTCTTTCAAAAGTGGCTGTAAATTTTTAGGTTCACAGTTGCATTAATACAGTTATACAATATTGAACTCCAGTATAAACCCAGTAAGACACTATTTAATACAGCTGGCATCTATTTCCCAGCAAGACTTTCTCCGTGGTGGACTTGGTACATTGAGTCACATTCAGCAGCAAAGTTTTCATGCTATAGTTTGGATTTTAAATGTCCCCTCAAGGCTCATGTGTTGAAGGCTAGATTCTAGTTGGAAGTGCTATTTTGACAGGCACTGGAAACCACAGTTGTTAGGGCCTCAGTCTATGATGTAAATCATTGGGGGGGCATGCCCTTGGGATTCCTGTCTTGTCCCTGACTCCTTCCTTTCTCCTCTGTTTCCTGGCCACCATGAGTCAAGCAACACCCTCCAGCGCATACTTTGCTTCTCATGCTGTTCATACTTTCTCTCACCACAGGTCCACAGCTATGGAGTCAGGCAACAATGAAATGAACCCTCTGGAATGTGAGCCCAAATAAACTTTCCTTAAACTGTTTCTTTCAGTTGTTTGTCACAGTGATGGAGTTTAATCCAGCTCAATTTGCAAACACTGGGTACACTCAAGGATTGAAAAATGTCTGGGTTTCAAGGGAGATACCCTGCTGTCTGGTCTTTCTCTGCCATTGGCATGCTAGGTGATCATTGAGAGGTTATTTAACCTCAGCATCTTCTTTGCTCACGTGTAAGGTGGAAATAACCACCTCTTGTCGCTTTTCATCCCTTCTTTGTAAGTTTTGTGTGCCCTGGAGGGCTGCAACAGTGCCAGGAAATACGTTGATAAACTGATTCTGGGAGAGGAAGCCAACACAGCAATTGGGGACATACACAGTAGATAGTTCCCCCCAAGCTGCAGACAGAACTCGGCAGCAAAGTGGAAGAGAGCAGTATGACTTTTAGCTTCCTGATACTAAAATATCAGGCCTGGTAACTCTCAAATAATGTTTTGTGTTTGAAGTAAGTGCCTTCCATTTAAAGGACACAGTGTAATTTAGGGACTGGCAATGACATTGACCATCACATTACTTAAAATTGCCCAAACATACAAGCATTATTAGTGCAAGCCCAGAGTAGAAAGAAAACAACATATGCAGCTGTGTAGCTAATGGGGAGGACACTGAGGCCCAAAGCACCGAGTACATGCTCACAGGCAATCAACTAATCCAGGAAAGCACTGGGCCCATACTTTCACCAAAGCACTAATGCAGTCCTTCTCAGAATCAATACAAGTCCAGCACTAATGGCTCCAAAAAAGGCCATATTGTCTCCCCAGTCATTAATTCCCAGAAAAAAAGACCACATTGAACTCATTACTGCTTTAACACACTCATTAGGTGAAATGAACAAGTTAACCTCCAAAGGGAGCGAAAGCAATCTGACCATATGAACTCTGTCCTTACTCCTCTACCTCAGAAGCTCTCTCTGAGGCATTAACTGTCAGTTTGTTGTTAGAAAGCAGGTTAGACCCACCTGATGACATTGCTGTCTGTATTCACAGGTTTATTGCTACCCAATTGCTTATGGATTCTGCTAGCTGACAGAAAGGCAGAGCAGACCCCAGGAAGGAAGGGATCAGTACAAGGATGAGGAGGAAGAAGACGAAGAGAGGAAGGAACAGACAGAGTGGGAAGGAGAAGGGAATGGAAGGGATTTGTAATGGCCAAAGAATAACCAGTTGTTGCTTAGCTATAGTGTTTCAGGCTCCATGGAGGAAGTTTTAAAACATGCAATTCCTTTGATCTTCTGAAAAATACTATTATTAGACATGTTTAAAAGATTGGGAAAAACACAAATCAGCCAACAGGACATGGCTAATAAAATGGCTTCTCTAGAATTAGAATGCAACTGCCTGACTCCAATCAAGTCCAAGGCCCTTTTCCATGGATCCTGGTTAGCAACATTTGCCTTAAGTAGAGTCTGCATTGACTGTTCAAACTCAAGAACACATGGTGAGATGATAATTACAGCTCCCATTGTGTAAGCTCTGCCTTCCCTTTCCAGGTCCAAGGATTTATGAGCATTCTCTGGGAGGGGGAGTCCCTCCTCTGCTCTTTGGACCTGAGTTGTGGTGCTCTCTTAGCTATATCATGACCTCTGACTTACTCATCTTACACTCTCATCCAAAAAAGGACCTCCGTGCTTGTCTGTTAAGTGGATTTCTCACTGTCCGGAGCTCCTTGGGCAGCTGGCATGGAAGGAGGAGATAGACTGCTGCAGAAAACAGTATGAAGATGGAACTTGGAAAAACAAGTTTTCTTTGATTTGGGAAGCTGGGATATTTGAATCAACCCTTACAACATCCACAGTTCAGCTCATTAGTTACAGAGACTACCTCTCCTAGCAGACTGAAACCTAGGCCATAAGGACTGTTCTCTCTCTCTCTCTCTCTCTCTCTCTCTCTCTCTCTCTCTCTCTTTCTCGCTGTGGCATTCTACCACAGGCATGGCACAACACTACAAAACAAATATGCTTGACAAAACGCATGGTCAAAAGGCTGGGCAGTGTCATTTCTTTTGTTGCTATCTCAGCTCCCTGGCTCAGGAGAGGCAGTTTAGAAAGACAGACTGAGGGATCTCTCCAGATCAACACCAGAGAAGGGTCATGTAAAGACAGGCTGGGCCCACCCAGAAGACAAAGGACCCACTGGGAAAATGTTTTCTCAGGCTATAGTAGCATGACCAAAGCAGAAGAAGTTGGTGACAGGCAGTCAGATGAACCAGGTTCTTGGGAGTCACTTCACTCCACCTCTGTCTTTGTATTCAGAGGCACTAGTATAAGCACTCAAGTCCATACAGGAGGTACACAGTTAACAGAACGCTGTGACCCCAACTACCGAGCCTAGAGGTAGTGAGATGGGAGATTTCCAGGAAGTGGGTGACGGAGGTACACACAAACTTACCCAAGAAGGGGCTCCCACCAATGTTTGCTGGCAGAAAGAAGCTATACTCTAAGACAAAAGACACTAATGCAGAAGGAAAAATTAAAGCATAATTGATGAAACCCTTAATTAAGTGGACAATTTCCTGGCACTGTCCTGAATGCTGCAAGATTACAAACGAGGGGCCTCAGTGGAAGCTGAATAATGTGGGGGTGGCTGGAGCTCTGACATCTGTGAATATATGATTTGTCAGGACAGATTTTTGTGGAGGAGGTAGCACTACCTTAAACACTAGGAAGGACCATGCTTTGATGTAGAAGACAGAGGAGGGAAGGGGAACAGAGGAGAGCTCCGAACCACAGCAAAGGGACTGGTGGAAACTTGACCCAAGTCTAGGTCTGCTTGTGAAAGGGGCAAGGTGGAGCTTTCAGGAAATTATAGGGGTCACCAGGCTGGTTGTCGGGTATTGTGGAATCCAGACTCTCCCACTCTCAGCAGGTGGGCTTTTGGAAGACTAGACTGTAGCTGTGGGCCACCATGACAAAAAAATCAGATTTCCTGGGGTGTCAGACTACAAACCAGCATGGTTTAAAGGATAACAGAGCAAGTTGTAAGTTGTAAAGTCACCCTTGTAGATTCCAAAGCACTCCTGTAAGGGAGAAGAAGCAGTAGGTGAAAACTGCCACCAGGAATGCCCAAGAATGTTCTGCATTCTTCTTGTCTAGCCCCACCCTGCAATAGAAGTCTGTACTATGACTTTGGATCCAGTGTCTACACTGTTCTAATTACTTCGAAACGAATAACGCATTTCGTTCTCAAAAATGCCTTATGAGATGAATGCTATTATCTCTATTATACAGGTAAGAATAATGAGACAAAGACAGGTTAAATTATTTCTCCATAGTCACATGGCTGGTAAGTAGCAGAGTCAGTCAAGATTGTAAACCAGGTGCTCTGCTTCTCTTTCTCATCCAGAGGTGGTCCCTAGGCAGATCTACTATGAACTTCCAATAGGAGCATTGTCATTCAGTGCTTTAGGCAATTTTGAGAACAAGGGACTCTTCAAGGACCCAAGACTCAAGAGACATGGTATCATGAGAGAACCGAATGAATATGGTCAGGGGGTATAAAGACCTGGCCTGTAGCCAGTCTACTTCTGGTGTTCCTCAGTCACTCCCACTGCTGCTTCCAGCAGCAAGAACACTCTGCCACTTCTTTGATTTCCTAATCCCGGTGGCTCCATTGCCGTAATCTTAAAGTTCTTCACAAAGAGGTTGCTTCTGTTGAGTTCTATGCCCCCTCTTGAGCTATTTATGCCAGACAGAGAGGAAAGCAGAGAAAACACGGTAGTGTCATGGAGGGAGGAGCAGAGAGGAGCGGCCATGGAAGCGTGACCCAGAGAGAGGGAGGACAAGGTCCCACAGGCAAAGGAGAGGAAGGGACTTTTAGCAAAGCCTGGCTAGAAAGGAGTATGATTGGGTCAAATATGCTACATTGAGATCCAAGCAAGACCTTAAAGCAGCCTCTAAGGGAGAACTGTTCTCACTGGGAGAACAGTGAGCTGCCTCAACGTTGAATAGTAGATGGCAGACTTCCAGACCAATGTAAGACACTGGTAATGACGGTGCCTAAGGGAAAGTCAAAGACAGAGACAGCTATTGAAAACCAAGTTCAAAGCTCCACTGCAGTGATCTGTGGAGTGGTCTACTGTGGCCCCGGAATGAATGAAACCCATGGACTTCTCAATAGAATGCTGTTAACATATAGACACATAAGATCACAGAGGATACACGTTATAGCCAAATATTAAACAAAGTTAGCACGATACACTTGCATTAATGCTTCTTTATTAATGTATAAAATAAAATCCAGTGTAATTTCAAAAATCATGTCCACTCTAAAAGCTATATGACGATAGCTGTAATAATAATGTGCTGTAAAAATATGTATGATTTCTGTCAGTGGCAAAGTCTTGTGTATTACTAATGTTCCCGTGGTTCATTGCTTACACTCAAAGTGGAGCAAAATGAGAAATTTCAATTAGAAGTTAATGAAAATAGAAATTGAATTGTTCACCTCCCAGGACGACAGGGCCTGGTTGATGGAAAAGGTGAAGTCATTAGATTTAGGTTAAGATGACTGGAGAGTTTGTTCCAGGTTTCTTATCATGTGTATTTGAAAGTGGGATCTGATTCTTCATGACCAGCCCACAGATAACTCTGTTCACCTCCTCCATAGGAGGAGGGCAGACCTGCTGAGCTCCCTACCCTCATTCTGAAGACCAAGCAAGGCGAAGTGCAATTCCAAGCCCATTTTTCTGCTCATCACCTCTGTTGGTCCTCATGTTCACAAGGGCGTTCTTGCTGAATAAGAAATGAGGTCCCTCCTGAACTTTGCCATTTAATTGAAAATGAATTCTGATCAAGGTGGTGACTGCAATCAATTGGAGTAAGCCAGTCACATTATATTAAAGTCCTGTGAAAAAGTGTACGCATTTGATTGGGTACCAAATAGAATGCTTATTAAAATACCAGTTCTTCTATAAAACCTCACCACTCTCAGCTCAGAGACCTTTGTGGAAGATGGGGCGGAAAGATTGTAAGAGCCAGGCCTGGTTCATGAACATAGGGAAGCAGAGGCTTTCAGGCCACTGGAAGTTTGCACATATGAACTTGTGGCAATGGCAGCACGAGCACAGGACCCATGCCAACAGAATCTCACAAGGGCCCAGAGTGGAATGAGAGAAATGGGTGGCAGGCTGGCCCTAGAATGGGAACTATTGGAGACTGATTACTGCTGGGTGAGGGAGAGTATGCCTTACTTACGATCTCTAGATAGCCTGACTAGACTCCAGTGCATAAATTTGCACTGAAGGACATCTGGGTGCAAATGCTTGAGTGGACAGGGTTTAAAGTGTATGGCAGAATACGTGAGGTCCAGTGGGATGAGGGGAACCGCTGGGGATGGGTCTAAATATGATGAAGAAGTGTTGTATTAAATGTACAAAATCTCAATAAAAAATTTTAAAAAACAGTTGTGCTTCTACAGTAAGCCCCAGTGAGTTTGGTAGATAAAAAAGCAAATGTCAGTGTATGAGATCAAGAGTGAACCTGGGTTGGGTGCTGTAATCTTATCACTTAGGGTACTGACAAAGCTACATAGCAAGTACCAGGCCACCAGTGCTGCATAGTAAAACCATATGTGAGAATAAATTAACAACAAATAAACAAACAGTATGAGTGTGAAAGCAGAAGGGGATGGATACAGAGAGTAAATGAAAATGAGTGAGTGAGTGAGTGAGTGAGTGAGTGAGTGAGTGAACTCTAGCAAACAATAAATCAAAGGCCCCAGAGTCTCCACTCTTTTGTCTCAGTTGGAGACACCCATGTTCCAGCGAAGCCCAGAATAGTTCAGTGCTCACTAGCACTGGCTAATTTCCTGTCCTTTGCCCTCTGCAACTATTGCTTATTTTATAAGAGATGATCTGATTGGCTTGGGAGATGTTCCTGGGAGCTCTATTCAAAATAGCTAACAGCTTTCCTTGTGTCCATGCTGCTCTATCTTTTGTGGCGAGAACTCAAACATCATAGCCTGCAGTGGACATAGTTTTGGAGATACTGAGGCCTACAGTGGGGGTCTGCTGCTTCATCAGGTTGTGAGCACAGGGCTTGAAATATGAGCACAACTGCAGTGTCTCTCTGCATCTAAAATTCTCTGATTTCCAGAGTATTTAATCAAGTCATCACCATCATCATCATCATCATCATCTTGACATAGTTAATATCGCCAATTTGATGGAATTTAGAATCACCATGGAAATGAAACAAATTTCTGGACATGTCTGAGAGATTATCTAGATGAGGTTAATTGAGACAAGAAGACACACTCTAAGTGTGAACGACAGAAATCCATGGGCCAAGGTCATGAACGGAATAAATGAGAAAGTGAACTGAGAGCCAGCATTCATCTCTCTACTTCCCATCTATAGATGCAATGTGACGGGCTGGCTGCCTCATGATCCTGCACCCATGCCTTCCTAATCATGACAAGTAAACTGTGAGCCAAAGTAAATTCTTGTTTTCTTAAGTTGCTTTTCTTAGCACTTTTTCACAACAATGACAAAAGTCACCATCACCACCACCACCATCATCATCATCACCAATTTGCTTTTACATTTCTTTTTTAATATTTTATGTATAATATTTTATCTGTTTGAGTGTATTTCATGCATGTATAGAAGTATACCCATGTCATGCAATGCACATGGTGGTCAGAAGAAGCTGTCAGGTCCCCTGGAACTGGAGTTATAGACAGTTGTTAGCCATTGTGTGGGTGCTGGGAATCAAACCGGGGTCCTCTGCAAGAGTGCTCTTAACTGCCGAACCATCTCTCCAACCCCACATTTTCATTTCTTAGTCACGTTACCAATAATTAGTTTGTACAGGTTATAACTCACACCCAGAACTAAATGGGCCACTTAAAAATGTGCCCAGATTTGAGCTCCAGCTCTGCCTCCTATGACTTAGATTAGATGACTTCAATCAATTCCCATTCTTCCTGTGTTGTATTCTTCAGGTTGGCCTGAAAAATAGAAAAGCTGGCTTTTAGAACTTTATCTTCTGTTGTATTGAGAGGATACATGAGCCAATGTCACAGAGTGCACTGACTGTTGTTGAGTGTTCTCTCCTTGTGTGTGTATTACCAAGACAGTCAGTGTCTATTAGAAAACAGGGTGCTCAGGGGTCATGCTATGTTCCTGTTTGCAAGAAGGGAGGTCTTGACAGAAGCAGCAGCACATTCAAAATTGAAATCTGAGAAGAATGTAAGTTTTTGCTTCTTCTTGTCATAGAAAAGGAAAACTCATTTACTGCATTTGCTCTCCAGAGTTTAATGTCAGCCAGCTGTATCCACCACCACATTAAAGACTGACAAATCCGAAGCTTACTCTCAGACTTTATGAACAATTTATAAGGACAAAATATACATCAAACTCTAACCTTCCGGGCCAGCAATCTGTGGCAGGGCAAAGGCCAGAGGCCACCTAGCTAGCCTCCTAACTCTGATCAAACAAATTTCAGGACTTCACCAAGGCTAAATGATAGCAGCTAAAACACTTGTGTCAAAGAATGTCTTGCTGAGCACTGGAAATCCCAGACCATCTCTAACCAAAGGTGGAGATTTTCAGACAAACACAGGCCCTGGAATCATTCAAACCCAAGTCCCATTCCCACTAAGAATCTGTGGAACCTCAAATAATTTCCTTCTCTTTTCTAAGAAGCTTCTCAAATAACCTTCAAGTTGATTTGTAGTCTTGACCTTTTTTCTATTTCCTTTATTCCATATATTTACTAGAAACTCCCCCAAATATTTCAAAATAGTCATGTTCCACTTCCTTTGCACAGGCATCCACCAAACTGCTGTCACTTTGTATGAACTGATTGTAGGTCAGTCACTCTAACTGTGCCCTTTCACCTGCTGCAGGATATCACTGCATTGTACAATATTGCCCCTCTACTTAGATCATCTCTGTTGACATGTGATCGTGATTTATCTTCAGAATACCCAAGCTTTGATGCTCATTCTCCTCCAACTTCCATTTTTCTTAGCCCAGGCAGAGTCAAATGATTGCAACGAGTTCTATCAATTTCTGTCTTGTCTTCAAGATTTCACACACAGTGGAGGAGTTATCCTGTTACATCTGTCAGTTTTTTCTTCTACCATACTATGGTTTGAATATTGATATGTCCCCCAAAAGGCTCAGGTAATAACAGCTTGGTTATGGGGTAAAAATGTTAGAAAGTAAGTCCTAGCAAGAGGAAGTTAGATCATTGGGAATGTGTCTTTGAAGGGGACATTGGGTCTCAGTCCCGTTGCATCTCTCTGTTTCCTAGCTGCCATTAGCTGAGCAGATTTACTTTTTACCATAATGTTTGGCCTCAGCACAGGCCTGAAGTGATCATGGACTGAAACCTCTGAAATCATGATCAGAAAAATAGGCTTTTCCTCCTTAAAATGGATTATCTCTGGTATTTTGTCACAACACTGGAAAATTAAAAATTATTCCCTCTCTCTCT
>NW_008334861.1:1570173-1632743 GCF_000622305.1 Nannospalax galili | reverse complement strand
CTCTGTCTCTGTCTCTGTCTCTGTCTCTGTCTCTGTCTCTCTCTCTCTCTGATGTACGTACAAACACACAACTTTTGTCACTGAAATTGTTCTTTCAAATTACTCCAAACCTATATTTTGCTGAAGCTTATGACGACTTACTTCAGGGCTCATCACTTTCAACCTTTCAACAGCATGTTAAACATTCTTATCTTCTGTAAGCAAGACCTAGTATTATACCCATTTGCAACTGTTTCTGCCTAGGCTCCTTGGCTAAAGCACTTCCTGATCTTGATCTCTGAATGTTCAACTGTCTCAAATACCTCATCCTCCACTTTCTGTACCTCATCTACCATTTAGGTAATGCAAGCTACCAATCTGGCCTGTACACTGACTCATTCCTTGATTACCAAATTTACAAGTCAAACCTGCCTACTTGTCATCTCCACGAAGGTACATAACCTGCAATTTAGACTTGAAAGTATACTTGATTAACCAGATCTTGCCATCACCAAGTTTGTTCCTCCCTCAAATTCTTCTCACCACAACAAGACTGTCATTATCTAAAAACTTGCTATGGTCTGCCCCAATGTGAGGAGTCATACTTGACTATTCTCTATGACTTTTATATGGCATCATTAACAGGTGCTACCATCCTGCAGTATGTTCACCACTTAGCATTTACCCAGTTCCTGATATATTTACTGTCACCACTGTGGCCTAAGCTACCATCTTCCACCTGGGTCAATACAATATTCGTTGAATTCATCTAATCTCACTAATAGCTCTATTACTCGTAAGACCCTCATAACTACCTAGGTTGATTACTTATTTATCACCATTTTGTTTGATCTTTCAACAGCATTGTGAAGAGGAATTCACAAGCTTGTGTGGTGTCCTTCATATCTCTGACTATTTGCTCTCTGTCTCCTTTAGTGGTGCTTCCTTTTTGTCTGTATTTAAACTTTTAATTCTGCTTTATACTTAAGGTCTTTGTTTCAGACTGGTGTTTCCAACTGTCTACTAAGCATTTCCACTTTGTTGTACCAGCAGCACCTCACATTTAAAACCGAATTTCTGATCTGCTTCCCAAGTTTATTCTATTCCCAGTTCTAACTATCTCAGAAACAGTACTACCACCCACTCTGTGCCAGAGAAATAAACCTGAGTATTATAGTTTCCTGTCCATAGCTCACAATCCAAGCAGTCCCCCAATCTAGTATATTCTACTTCTTAAGAACCCCCTAATCTATGGGTATAACAATAAGTCATTAGGAATCAGTTTAATATGATAACTATTTAGTAGAAAAGTAGTATTGGGTTCTCCCCTATGTTCTGTGGCCTGTCTAGCCTAAGGTTCCTAAGGCTGACGTCAGTGCCTATTATGGGCTCCATCCTAGAAAGCTGACCTCAGGTCCAAGCAGAGAGTTGTTGGTTACTCCCATAATATTCTCGCCACTATTGCATCAGTAGGGCATTATCTTGCCAGGCTGATTGTTATTGTAGTTCACAGGATTCAAAGCTGGGTAAAGTTATGGTTATTTTTCCTTCCAGTAGCCTGAATAGCACCTTCCAACACTATGGATGGTAGCCAGTGTTGGAGATGAGTCTCTGAAGTCAGCACCAGAGTGATTTCTCCTTGTTTGTTCTACATTTCATGTATGTAGTGTCTTCAGCAACAAGGTCTTACCAATGATTTATTGTTATATCCATAGATTAATGCATCTCACAATTACCTTGAGACGTTTCATTATGCAGCAGATGGTGATCAACACAGACGTCCACAATTGGACAACATGCAGAGAACAAGAGACTGCAGAGTGCTTAAACCTGAATAGGACACCAATATCAAACTTCTGCCTCCCAAGGCTCAGGGACAGTTGCAGAAGAGGGTGTGGTAAGACGGTAAGAGTCAGAGGTGGTGGATGACCATCAAGGAAACAGAGTTTTCCAGACAGCTGGTCAGTTATTCATATAAACTCAGAGCAATGTGAGAAAATTGCAGCACAAAATCCTGTCTCATTTTAAAATAACTGCTTCCTGAACAGTTCTGAAGCAGCAATCCTGAAGCCAAGGGTAAATGCCAGAGTGCACCAAGGTGAGACAAGCAAAACACTGAGGATGTGAAATTTAAGGAGACATTTACTTAAAGGGTCATACAAGTTCAAACCTGGCAAGGGACCAGAAAGTTTGGGGGGACAAGGCAGTTGAAGATACAGATGCTGGGGAGCCAGACCAGGAAACAAGATAAGTTATTTCATACAAGTGCCCTCAAATGTTCAAACAGTAATAAAGTTGAGTTGAAGAGTGATCCATAAAGGGGGATTCACCACGAAGTTGTAAGGACCAGTACTGCCAGAGTACACAAGGCTTAGGAGTGAACCCAGCAGCCTGAAGATCACCCACATTCATCCTAGAAAGGAAGGAGCAAGACTCTAAAAGGGCAGAATGCCACACATACAAGAAGAGTCAGAATGACCCCTTGGGGACACAGGTATTATCAGGTCCTAACAGGAAGAAGGACACTAGCCTAGGACTCGGATGGTAGCTGCATGCATGTCTTCTAGATTTCAATGATTTAGTCTTTCTCCTCCAGGGACACTGTAAGTACAGAGGGACCGCACACTTTTCATTTTGTGTGTTGTTTTGGTTCTAAGCTCTTTCCCAAGCCTTAAGCCCCTGACCCTGACTCTGAGCCCAGACAGCAGACAGCAGCTTGGAGCTACTAGTATCAACTGCTGCTTAAAGAGAAATCCACTTTGCACAAGTCTGAGCAATCTATTTTGCATAGAAAGTTTGATTTAAGGGCATTTCAGTGAGCTCCAATTCATCATCTTGAAGGTCTTTGAAGAAAAGACAAGTACCTTCCTCTAAATACCATTATGCATTCAAACCTTTCACAGCCAGCACAACAAATCCACACACCCACCTGCGTGTCCAGACTGCTGCATCTCACAGCTTACTAAACATGCTTGGCTCCTTTTGACAGGGACCCTTGACTTGTGGATAAATTGGGGAGGATGACACAGTAAAGAGACTGAGAGACCCAGCCATGAGGCAGAGCACGTGCTGGGCACTCCATGAAAAACAGTGGAAATTTTAATAACAAGGCCCAAAGTCACTTCTGTCTCTCCAGGACTAGAGCCTGCTCCTTGAACATCCTTTCTTTGTGTGCAGCTCACCATTACTGTCCTTTAAGGTATCCTTCAGGGAAGACCATTGTTCTTGGTATCCAGTATGAAGATCAGGGATCTAGAGTCCAGATTGTCTAGGTTTGAGTACTGACATCAATACTTCCTGGCTTTGTGACCCAGTATTTGAGTGCTGTGAAGATTCAGTGGTATAATATTTGCAAAGCTCTGTCTGTGAATAGAGCCTGACATGTAGTAAACGATACACAGTATAAACACTATTTCTCTATCTCCATCGTACTAAGAATAGCAAATCGAAGGGCTAGAAAGAAGCTAAGGATTCTTCCAGGCTCTCAGAGTAAGGGGAGTGGGGAGAGAAAGGGCTGAAAAATGAAGTCCTGGATTCACTCTTCTCTGACACTGGAACGTTGGGCAAGTCAAGCTGCTCCAACAGGCATGCTTCCCAAACTTTAAAAGGGAGGTTGTTCTTACTGGGCTCTCTAGGTCAGCAGCAGCAACTAGGAACCTGTGAGAAATGCAAGGCTTGGTAAACCCAAAACTCCAGGTGTCTGGGATCATATGGTAACAAGTTCTCCAGGAACAGTTGAAGGAAGAGGAGTAATAGTTTTCTAGCCCAACCACATATAGACAAGGAAATGGAGGCCTAGAAGAGGTCTAAGGATGGTATACACAGATGGAACAATGTACTGTGTCCAAATGATGACCTAACATTGCTCAGATCCCTACAAGTTCAAAATAACAGGCCAGCTAGGTTGTACTCTAGGGAAAACAAAGCTTGTGCAGTGCCAAGTGCCCCTTCTCCCAGGCTGCTCTTGAAGAGCTAGGGTTAAACGAAAGAACCCTGGTAGAGACTCCTTAAAATATGCAAAATGGGGGCTGGAGAGATGGTTCAGCAGTTAAGAACACTGGCTACTCTTCCAGAGGACCCCGATTTGATTCCCAGCCCCCACAAGGTAGCTAACAACCATTTGTAACTACTGTTCCAGGAGCATCTGATGCCCTCTTCTGGTCTCTGCAGGCCTGACATGGATGCACTTACATACATGCAGACAAAACACTCATACACATAAAAATAAATACTTTCTCTTGAAGAATGCAAAAGTAACATTGCCGAGTGCTGGCACTGAGGCCAAATACAAAGCTGTTCTTTAGAGAGGTGTTCCTAAAATCTGCAGAAAACAGGCTCCCACGAGGAGCATGGCCTGTGAGGATGAAATTCCTTCCTCATGGGCCCTGCTGGATGCCTTCCTAAAGAATGCTCTCTCTTTCACTTGGAGAGTCTGGTCCCAGAAATGCTGTACTTGCACATCTGGAGGGGTAAGCTTTAGAGGCTTGGTTTCAGCTCAAGCTCTTTTTAAAAATAGTTTTATTAATTCTTAAGAGAATTTAATACAATGTATTTTGATCATATTCAGATCCTCTCCCACCTTTTCACTCCTCCCTTATTACTCCCCCCAACTTCATGCCCTATATTATTATTTCTAAAAAAAATGCTTATTGAGTCTTATCAGTGTTTCCTAAATAGTCATGGGTATGAGGCTATCCTTTGGCGTCTACTCAACTAACAAGGCATCAGCTATTTCTAAGGTATTTAAACATTCACGAAGTTTTTAGGTTTTCATAATTTTCCTACAGTGGCAACAAGACTCAGTGAAGTTTAACCCTTTTCTCCAGTTCTGAAGTGGAATGGGACAGTAAAACTGTGCCACACACAATGGCTAGTCTATGCTGAAAGGATGAGAAGTTCAAAGCCCCACATTTAACCTTTAAATCTTGTACCTGGCTGTCTTCCATATGGGTTATTGTCTTTTAATTTGTGCCACTCTTCTCTTCCCCAATCAATCCTCCTTTCCACAATGATGAAGGGCAAGAGGCTATGAGATGGAGGTCTCTGTCTCCTCAGCAGCCCCTCACAGAAGCCCCTGAAAGCAGTAACTGTGTTCTACCCAGGAGTAGAGCATGGCACAGCCTGCCTTCCTGAGCCACCATCAGGAACTATGCCGTCATACGACACTGCTAGTCATGACTCTCCATCTAGAGCAGCATCAGGAGCCTCTGTGATGTGTGGGCACTTCTTTCCCCTCTCCTCCCTCCTGAGTCACCTCAGCACAAATCTCTCCATTACAAGGTGATTACATTTGGGGAGGGTGATTTCTTTTTCCCCAGATAATTGTTTCTTAATTCTTTAATTTCACTCCCTTTAAAGATTACAAGTAACAGCCAGTGCTTGATAAATGATGACAAACATGAGTAATTAATTGAATTTTCAAGTGGCACTGCTTCTTTGGAGCTTACACATACACACACACACACACACACACACACACACACACACACATTATAATATATATTATACAGCTTGAGAGCACATCCTTGAAACTAGCCTAATTCAGCTGTAATTTAAGATCAGACAAAGCAGAAAAATCTAAAATGCATGAGAAACCTCCATCAATGCGTCAGACAACCTATCAAAGGGCCCCATAGACTGAGGAAAAAGAAAAAAAATCCAACAAACTGAGAAGATCATTCCCTGCCTTGCTGACTTCCTCACTCATTTTCACCCACCTTGCCTACTCTGTGATCATCCTCACTTCCAGAGCGACTTACAGTTTTAAGTAACTTTACAGATACTTCCAGACATACCCAAGTGTGCAAGAAGAGTGTGAGCCTTTTCATATGTGGCCGGCTTGTCCCACACTGCTTGAGAGTTAAAATGTGCAAGGGCAGAAATACCCAGATGGCATTGGTCAGGGCATTAACAGACTTACCCTTCGCTTGGGAAAATAAGAGTTTTTCACAAATGCTTGCACTTAGCTAAACAGCAACCCAAAGAAGGAAGCACTTGATCCTGGGAGAAAGGCTACATGCAAGCTACCAGAGAAATTCTTTAGCATAGACTACTTGTGAGGTGCTGGGAGAACACAAAAGACTAACAACACTAACCTGCCTTCACAGAGTGAAAGATTCATAGGTAGAGAAAGACAAGGGATCTCACTCCTGAGGGTCACAGTAGTACAGAAACCACGTAGTGATGGACGCTGAAATCTTATGAAAAAGTTAGTATTGGCCCTTGACTTGAAAGAGGCTCAAGATTCTGTTTGACAGAAGCAGACGGGAGGAGGATGGGAGTGGCACATGTGTGATCTGTGGATAGAAAATACAAGGTATGTTTGGAGAACAGGAAATTAGTAAATGGCTCTGTTTTACTAGAGAAGAATCAGAGAGTAAGGGTTAGCACTTGATCAAAGCTTTAAATACCTATTAGACCTTGATTGTATAGGTAAGAGAGGCAGCTATGGATTGCCCTTGAAAACGGTTTGTCAGGGTAACAGCTAGGCTCAGCAGGTAGATTTAGAATGAGATGACAGATTTGAGAGACCAAGAGCATACAGATTTTTGAACGAGTTCACAAAAGTACTTAGTGATGGGCTGGAGTAGGAAAAAGGGACAGGAATGAAGAAGGAATAAAACTGAAAGTGACTTTTCAGATAGTAGCTGAACCTACCAAATTGTCTCAGTGTGAAAGACAAGGATGAAGTACTCAGAGATACTTGGAGATCCTTTTTAATGGCATACCCAGAGTCTAGTGGTATCTAGAAACTAACAGGGAAGAAAGAACAAAGAAGATGAGGAGTTTGTTGCTGGATATATTGAGGTACCTGAAAGACAACCAGAGAGAAGTGCCAAGCACTTTATTTTAGTGTACATTAATTCTACAAAATAACAGGTACTGTGATGGCTGGATTTAGCTGGTAACTTGATACCATGTAAAACCACCTGCGAAGAGTTTGGATGAGGGATTGTCTACACTGGGTTGGCCTGTGGGCATGTCTATGGGGGATTATCTTGATTATGTTGGTTGAGGTAGGAAGACCCACCCATTGGGTGCGGCACCATTCCCTAGGCAGAGGACCCTGAATAAGAGTGAAGAAAGTCAGTTGAGCATTAGTAAACATTTATTCTCTCTCTGTTTCTCAACTAAGGATATAATGTAAACCATCTATCTCAAGTTCCTGTCACTTGACCTCTCCTCAGTGGTGGTCTAGAATAAACACTTTATACCCTAAGCTGCTTTTGTCAAGGTCTTTATCACAGCAACAAGTAGCTAAATTAAAATAGGCACTCTGCTCATATTCATGCCTCCATCCCTTATGTTTCCACCCCTTCCTTTCCCCTTTATGCTTCTTTTAAAAGGGCTTTTTTTCTTCTCATCTCTAATTTGTACATATGAGAGTCTACTTGTGATACTTGTCCTTGTGAATCTGGCTTATTTCACTTATTATGATGATCTATAGTTCCATCCGCTTTCCTGAAAATGGCAGAATTTTATCCTCATTAGCATTTGTGTCTATTTCTTTCCTTGATGATCACCATTCTAACTGCTGTGAAGTGGACTCCCAATGTAGTTTTAACTTGCATTTCCCTTATGGCTAAGGATGCTGAACACGTTTTCAAATATTTATTGGCCATTTATTCTTTTAAAGTGTCCAGTTTATTTCCCATTTGTTGGTGAGGTTATTTGTTCATTTAATATTTAATTTTTTGTTCGTTACATATTCTAAATATGAGTCCCCTGTCATGGGAATAGCTGATTGATTATTTACTTTTTTGTTGCTGTGATATAACACCATGAACAAAGGAGCTTATAAGAAGAGATTATTTGAGCTTACAGTTCCACAGGAGTTAAGATCTGCCATGGTGGGAGGCATGATAGCAGGAGGTGGCCAGAGCAGGAGCTGAAAGCTAAGCACATCATCAAGTAGGGTGAGGAAACAGAGAGAGACAGGAAATCAGCAAAGCTCTCAAAGCTTGCCCCCAGTGATGCACTCCTCTATCAAGGCCACACCATCTAAGCAACTCCCAAAACAACATCACCAACTGGGGACAAAATCTTCAAATACTTGGAGCCTGTAGGGGATATTCTCATTCAAATCATCACACCTGGCAAAGATTTTCTCATCTTCTGTTAGCTGTCTCTTACCTCTGTTTATCATTCCCTTTGCTGTCTGAAGATATTTAATTATATATAATTTCAAGTCTCAATTCTTTATATGTGTTTGTATGTGTGCACACACATGTGTGTACCTGTGCATGCATGTGTGAAGGCTAGATGTCAACATCATTTTTCTTCCACAGCTGCTGTGCACCTTATTTTTTTTGTCTTTTTGAGACAGGGTCTCCTTGTAGCCCCAGCTGTCCTGGAACTGACTATGTAGACCAGGATGGCCCCGAACTTGCAAAGATCTGCCTGCCTCTGCCTCCCAAGTGCTGGGATTTGAAATATTTTATTTATTATTTTTATGCATATGTGTGTATTGTCTGCATGTAGGTAAGTGCACCCGTGTCATGCAGTGCCCACGGAGGACAGATCCTCTGGAACTGGAGTTACGGGCAGTTGTTAGCTGCTATGTGGGTGCTGGGATTCAAACCCGGGTCTTCCGCAAGAACAGCCAGTGTTTTTAACCACTGAGCCATCTTCTAGAGTTGCTGTTCACCTTATTTTTTGAAACAAAGTTGGTCTCTCGTTAACCCTTACGCTCACTCATTTGACTGGCCAGTGAGCTCCAGGCATCCATCTGTCTTCACCTCTTCACACTGAACAGTTCTTGCTATACTTTCCTTATTATCGGAGTCCTATTTAAAAGTCCTGTACAGCACCTTCTCCTCTCAAAGATCAGGGATCATTGGGAAAGAGGGAGCAGAAAGAATGCATGAGCCATCAGTGGTGCATTAATTCAAGTAAACTGTATTTTCTGGATGCTACAGGGTAGTTTGACATATGAACTTTCATTGCCTATGACAGCATGCACAAGGCCTATGCAAACCTAAGGCAGACGGGGCCCAGCATGGATGGGGGAAGAGGGCAAGAGACTTCAGCCCTAGCTAAGGATCTATTAGCAATTGATGCTGGATGTGCTACCTAGTAGGCTGACTCCAGAGGATGGATTCACATCTAGGAGCACTTGAGAGACATGGATTGGATTTGATAGACATTTAAAAACCAAAATTTTTACTAATTTCACAAAAGAAAAGGACAAGTTAAAATGGAGGACATGACACTGGGTAATGGGGAGGGCTGGAAAAAAGGAAGGGAGTGTGAATGTGCTTAAAATATATTGTATGAAATTCTGGAATTGACAAAAATATTTTAATATAACTTTTATTGATTTTTTTGTGTGTTTCATACAGAACATCTCCAACAATCTTAATCATCTTTATATTCCCTTCCTCACTGGCACCCTCCTATAGCCTCCCCCCCAACCACTGGAGCCCATATACTCTGTCATCCCTGCTAAGCCCACTGGGTTGTCAGTATCCCCAGCTGTTCCCCGCTGCAAGTCCATCTACAGAGTCTAGTCAGCCTATCTAGAGTCCCTTGTTTTAGGAAGATCAGCTCTTCTTCATCTAGCAGCAATCAGTTGTCAACATTCCTTCAGACAAGATTGAGGTCTGCTGTTCATTTTCCCAGTTCTATGCTGGGTTATTGTCTGCCTGCGTTTGCATGGGCCTTATGTATGCTGATATCATTGCCATAGAATCATATGAGCAGGTTCCCAGGAGCCTGTAGGACTCTGTTTCCTTATGGTCATGCACCTCCTCCCTGGCTCTTACAATCTTTCTACCCCCTCTTCTGAGATGGTCGCTGAGCCATGGATGGGTGAAGTTTAAAAAAGGGGTCCTGTCCAAGGGCCAGCATTCAGCAGACTCTTGATCTCTACACTTTGGCTATTTCTGATCTTTTGTGTTCCTGGCCCTCTGCTGCATGAGGAGCTTCATTATTGAGAACTGAGAGATTCCTTAGTGTCCTCTTCTTTATCCCTGTCCTATGTTCCATGAGCCTTAGGTATAGGGGTTGCATTGTAGATACGTCATTTAGGCCTGGGAAATTCATAGACAATGTCCATGTGTGACCAGTTGTGGTACTTGGTAATACTCTCTGACTGGTACAAAATGAGCTTCTTTGATGAGTGGTGACTGGGATATTTGCGAATATAAGAACACATATTTTGCACATAGTAAGAAATCACATTAGCCTAGTGATGTGACAATCTTGGGGTTTTCTCTAAGATCTATGGCCACTCCAGCCATGTGCATTAGCTTATGTTTACAGTACCACACTTGAGTTTCCTCCTTTTGAGTGGGCATTTATTCAAATTAGGTAGCTGTTGATTGCCCCCAAGATAAAAGGGCCTCTACTGCACCAATGGAGTATGCTGTGCTGGCCATTGATGTGGTTATTTGGTCTTGAAGCTGGTGTTGGACCATCCATTGATGTTTTCCCTTGGCACCTTCATAGCACTCTCCAAAGCTATGAGAGCTGCCTTCAGGGAAAGTGGCTTTCAGGTCAGTAGCAGCTCTATTGCTCCAAATCCTGGGTCTGAAGTATGCTCTGTCTTCACCAGTAGGGTCTTATCTTGACAAAAAAAAAATTCTTTAAAAGAGAAAACCGACAGATTATTCTATGTTGATTTTGTATCCTACTACTTTACTGAAATTATTTGTTGGATCTAAAGGTTTTAAGAGTTTACTCAGGGTCTTTTAAATATAGAAGTACATTATTTACAAATAAGAACAGTGCTTTTATTATAAAATAATATTTAATTTTGACAAAGAATTTTTAATGAATCTGTTGAAATGAGCAGATATTGGTCCTTTATTGTATTTATGTGATAATTATGTGTATCAAGTTATGTTGAACTAATGTAATATTGCATTCCTGAAATGAAAAAAAATGAGTATAATGTACATTTGGGGGCAGTTTTGTTTTGTTTTTGTTCTAAATTTATTGCTTCTTCTTATCAGAGCAAGATGGGAGTTGTAGGATGAGTTTGAAAGTATTATTTTCCTTTATGGAATACTTCGAGATGGAGGATCATTGGTTCTAGGTCTTCTTTAAAAACTGTGGTAGGGTGGCATAGTGGTACACACCTTTAATCCCAGCACTGGGGAGGCAGAGGTAGGTGAATCTCTGTGAGATTGAGGCCAGTCTGGTCTACATAGCAAGTTCCAGGCCAGCTACAGGGAGACCATAAAATAAAGTGAAAGTGCGGTAGCATTCAGCAAATTTTCCCGTTTTGTTTGCTTGGTGCTTTGTCATTTTGGTTTGGTTTGGTTTGAATGCTGGTAATAGTGAGAGACTTCCATTAGTGCTTGGATTTCACTGATTGTTATTGGTCTGTTTAGGTTCTCTGTATCATCTTCACTCAATTTTGGAAGTTATATATGTGTAGAAATTTATGTATTTCTTCTATATTTTACAGGGAGTCAAGGGTGGAGTCCAAATTGGGCTGATTTGCCTGCTGCGGCTAATAGAAGGCCTAATAAAGGTAGAAGATTTATTGGAGTACAAGTTCTCTGAATTCCATTGGTACCTGTTGTGCTTCCTTTTTATCTATAATTATATCAATTTGGTTTTTCTGTTTCTTTTGGTTAGTTTAGCTAAGGATTTCTCAATCTTGCTTATCATTAAGGGTATGGGCCCCTGTTAGGTCGACCATGCTCTAGAGCTGGTACTATACTCAAGACTATTTGGGCAACACAAATGGGACTTAATGGAGAAAAACAAGAGCACTAAGTTGGGTGGTTAAGGAGGTGGAGGAGGATCTCAGAGTGGTTGGGGGAGAGGAATATGATCAATAACATTTTATGAAATTCTCAAAGAATTTAATAAAAAATATTTTTGAACCAACTCTTTGTTTCACTGTTTTCCATATTGTTTTAATTTCCAGTTTCCATTTCATTAATTTGAACTCTGATATTCTTCCTCTTCTTTTATTAATTTTGTCTTTGGTTCATTCTTGTTTTCTTATAACCCTGTGAATCATTAGGCTTTTCATTTGATAACTCTGAGTTCTTAAAGCAGACATAACTGTATACATTTCTCTTACACTTATGTATGTTCTTACACACTGTTTTCGTTGTCGTTTTAGGAATTTCTAATTTCATCTCTAGTTTCTTCAGTGATTCTCCAAAATGCGTTGTTCACCATCCATGTGTTTACATAGCTTCTTACATTTTTAATAGTTTTACTTGTTATCAACTTCATTTTTTCTATTATTATTTGGTACAATATAAGAATTTATTTTCATTCTGTTTTATTTCTTAATACTTGCTTTGTGACTCAGAATGTGATTTCTGAGATCTGCTTGTTTCCAATCAGAAATGAATGAAATGCTGTGGTCTATTTCTTCTTTGTGACATTCCAGCAACCTCAGGAGAAGGATTGATTAACAAAGATAATTGCTTTGCCTGCATCACCTCTTTTAAATCTCAAGCCTCTTCTCTAAGAAAATCAAAATATAAAAGGGAAAGATGCATCTACCAATGCAGATCCTAACCTCCTATTAAGTATTCTATGTGCAATTTCAACCCCCCATCCAGCACAATTGATGTTGTCTGACTTACAAGGAGAAACATGTGACCTGTGGTGGCTGTCAATTTCTCTTCTGCTCTGTAGGGGATTCAGTGTGTCTGTTCTGTCATACAGGAGGAAATCCTGTATGATTGTTTCTCACCCAGTACCTCCCAAGGCGCCATGCTGTGGATTGCCCTGTTAGACACAAATGCAAATCAGGACTGGCTATATAATTTGTGGTACTCAGTGCACAATGAAAATGTAGAGCTCCTTCTTCAAATTATTAGGAATCTCAAGAGAGCGACAGGAGAGCATTAGACTTAGCATGCGGCCCTGAATGGAGACAATAATCACATGTCTATGAAGTGGTCCTTGCCCCAAAGCAGTACCAAGACCTTGCTCTTGAAGCTCAGAGCAAAGTCATGTGCTTGGCTGAAAAAACACCTTTGTACTAAGAACTCACTCCAGCTTGTGTCTCCCAGAGAGCATTGGGTAGGTATGAAGGGATTAAGCCACAGTTAGAGCCCTGGCAGTTAGACGTCTGACAGTGCAGCTCTGGGGGCAACTATACTTCATTTCACTATAATCAACCAGCACAGACTTGTGTCTTTCTTGCATTAATTAGCTTTGGGCTACGGTCACTATGGAGGAAAAGCTTCATTGGATTACAGTGTCAGAGGTTCTAGTTCATGGCTGGTTGACACCATTGCTTAGAGTCCAGGGCCAGGCAACACTCATGGTGGGAGCATATAGCACAGTTCAATGACATGCTTACAGTTATCTAAGGACATGTCATAATGTTCTATATCCTAAAGGTCTACCACCTCCCAAAAGCACTAACATAGATACCACCACGATTTTAGCACATGTACTTTAGAGGTCATTTCAGGCCCAATGTATATCACTGTTCTCAGTTTTTGTACTTTTTCTAGGTTAGCTCCATTCACCCAACACTTTACAGCATACCACAGCTAGGAGGAAGACTTCTTTTCTGGAATTCTGAGGTGAGGTGAGGTGAGGGAAACTGAAAGCACACATGTGAAAAACAGTGTTACTCAGTGTGTAATCCATGCATCTATGCCAGACTGCAGGGAGGCAAGTAGAGCAACTGAGAATAAGTACTCCTTGCAAACTTTTAGAGAAATTTGATAATGGTTATTAAATTTAATAATAACAATAATAAAAGTAATTTATGGATATATTACTACTCCTTCAGTAATTTAATTTTATTGTATTTTCCTAAAATATTGGTTTAACCTGTTTGGAAATCTAAAAGGGTATTTTAAAAAACTAAAACACAGTGAAGAATAGTTACTTCATGGCCCAGAAGATAGTGCAAAGGTAGCTACCAGCCTTAGCACAACAATTTCAACAGCCTAGGCCAACTGC
The DNA here is from genome assembly GCF_000622305.1 of Nannospalax galili. Lineage (NCBI taxonomy): Eukaryota > Metazoa > Chordata > Mammalia > Rodentia > Spalacidae > Nannospalax > Nannospalax galili. Next base: position 1,618,868 of record NW_008334861.1, on the reverse strand, counting down.
TAAGGTAGGCATCAAAGGATTAGGGTAATCTCTTAGATCCTTCTTTCCCCCTTCTCTCCATCTGTAAATGTCTTATGAAAACCAATATGATCTTGGCTCTTGGCTGATAAAGTGCTTTTAAAATAACAAGCCCTGGGATAAATCATGAGGTTTCTATACTACCATAGTCACATGACACCCCTGCAATGAAAGTTGTCTCAGCACAATGTCAAAGAACAGCCTTTGAAGTCAGGCTGTCTGGATTTAGATCTTGTCTTCAAAACTTACACACTGGGGAAGCAAGCTATTGCTGCACCTCCTTTTTTTTTCTATACAGGGCAAGTATTTTGCCATCAACTTGATAAAGTTACAATGAGGGTTAATTAATAACAGGACAGTGTGAAGAACATGGTATACAATAAATAGTAGTGTTAATCACTGCCTGTAACTGTGACAAAGTATTTGAAATAAATAATATAAGAGAAGAAAGAAACGGTCCATAGTTTCAGAGGTTTTATTTAGTCCATGGCCTCCTGGATCCATTGTTATGGGCCCAGATGAGGCAGAGCATCACAGCTGTGGGTGTGTGGTAAAGGCAGCTGCTCATCTCATGGCAACCAGGAAGCAGAAAAACAGACAGGAGTGGGTTGGAGAAAATATGCACCTTTCAAAAGCATGCCTCCAGTGAGACACTTCCTCCAAACAGGACACACCTCCTAAAGGCACTTTCATCTAGGAACTGATCAAGCAATGACCCTATTGGTAACATTAGACCCTTACGATCTGACTATCTCTCAATAGTACCTCTGACTGGAAACCAAGCTTCCGATACCTGAGCCTATGAGAGACGGTTCAGATCTAAATCATGACACCTGTATTCAGAGATCTTTCTACTTAAATGCTGTCCATTGCCATTATTTGCATATCTCATGCTTCTTTTGGTTAGTCTCATACTGGTACCTTTAGATTTTCTAATTATATTGCTGTAGAAGATGCTATTGGTATTAAGAGTATTGATTTCCTATTTAGCAAGCAGGCTGGATTCTCATTAGTTCTGTTTGTCTAATTCATTTAACCTTTCTATGCAACCAACCATACCCTTTTTTTTAACCATACCCTTTTAAATGCACTCACTTCTGTTTCTTCCTGAACAATCTTTGTACCTCTTGTTTTTTTTCTAAGAGTAACTGTCTTAACATAGATGTGACAGAAAGACCTTCATCTTGATTCTTTCAAGGGGAAGTTTCTAAAGTTTCTCCTCTATGAAGAATATTTCCTATGAGTTTTAGTTGGGTAGTTTGGATAGGGGTAAAGGAGATACCTTCATTGAGAATTTTAGGGCTGGACGTATACCTCAATTGCTACAGTGCTTTTGTAACATGCATACAGCCCTGAGTTTAGTTTTCAGCACTGCATAGAGAAAGCAAAGGGACCAGAATTCCAAGGTGACAAACTTGCTCAGATAGCAAGTTTGAGACTAGCCTGGGCTATCTCAAAAAATGGAAAGGTATTTTGTAATGACAGGTATCTTATATTAAATACTTTTTATGCATCTATAAAATTGCTTCCCCTGATTTTGTTCCTAGTGCAAAGGTTCTGTGGTCCTGACCTATTCTTGCCACCTGAGGACAAACTTCACTTCTTTCCATTTGTTTATTAGATTTAGCTGATACTTTTAGATGTCGTTAATAGTCATCCTATGACTATTCTTTTGTCGCTCCTATCCAGTTTAGGTATCAAAATTATAGTAACTCAAATGGTCATGGCTTCCAAGTTTCGTGATCTGTGGAATCAAAGGGTAATTTTAGGAGCCCTGTTTGCCAATCCTCATAGTGAAGTAGTCAGGACACCCACACAGCCTCTGTCTCCTAAGCTTCTCTTACCTGAGTGTTTCTGTGTCTTCATTCATTTCCATTGATTACACATCACCTCTCCTCAGGATTCTTTGTTTGGTTTTTTTAATCTTGGGCTTTGCAGTGGGGGGTAGGGGCTGGTTGTGGTGGTGATTATTTTTGTACTATATTAGAGGAAGATGCCTATGACTTGTCTCCCAGCATAATCAGAGCTTTGAAAAAAAAAAAAAAAAAAAAGCTGAATTAGGGCAGGAACAAGTTTGGTTTTTTAAATAAGAACCACTTCAGCATTAACCCTAGGTGCAAACTTCAAAGTGCCGAGCTAGGTGGGACTGGAACCCCTCTGTGCAACAGCCATCACAAAATCCATACACCACTGAATTCTTCAGGGACCTAGCCTGTGTCAGAGAGGGGAATTAAAAGACCCACCCCCAGTCTCCAGGGAACTGTGTAAAACAGATGCCTTCCACTGACTTTCTTGTTTGCTGGTGTCCTGGAGGAAATTCTGGTCGTCAACTTGAACTCTATTAAGAGCTCTGTATGTTGCCGGGCATAGTGGTGCACACCTTTAAGGTCAGAACTTGGGAGGCAGAGACAGGTGGATCTCTGTGAGTTCAAGGTCAGTCTGGTCTTCATAGCGAGTTCCAGGCCAGCCAGGGCTACAGAGTGGGAACTTGTTTGAAAAAAAAAAAAAAAAAAAGAGCTGCAATTAGGACAGAGCCAGTTTTGTTTGTTTAATGAGGACACAGTCAGCCCTAGACCTGAGGTGAAAGTTTCAAGGTCTCTTTGAATTACATAGAGTTCTACACTGTTGCTGTAATTGCATTTCGGAAGTCTTTTGCATTCAATCCACAACTGAACAAACATTTGCAGATTATTAACAGCAGGCAGCTAAAGCTGTCCTGAACGCTGTCTGCTGGTCCCCCCCTGTCCTCCAGCCCCCTGATGCTCCACTCAGCCATGCTTTCCTCTGTTTAGGCTGAAGCTTTGGAAGCAAATTTCTCAAGCTGTTTGCCATTTGAAACACAGCCTTCTTGTTAGAGGAAACTGTGGACTGAGTCACTTATCTGGACTCCACTGGAAAGATCGATGGTGGGACTTCCAGAAGTAACATGTTCCATTTCAGACTGAGCTGGTTGCTCACAGATACCATCAGTCCTGGAAGAGCAGCAAGCCACCTTGACAAGTCTCTTTCCATTTGGGTTCTCTCACTGGTGTTCTCCCCTTAAGATCTTGATCCAATTGTCTGTTGGTGTTTCTTGGCTTCTGTGAGAGACAGGTCTTCCAGTGCTTGCCTGTGAATCGCCTTGGGCTTTTTATGTCAAGTATGAGAAATGAATTTCCCTGTTCAAGATGATTGACATTTGAGTTACAGTTCCTCTGGCCATTGGTTTCCACGGCCATACATCAACTTGTGAAGAAAAAGGCAGAGAGCAGAGAGATGAGAAAGGAAGGCGAGAGGGCACATTTTTTTGGATGTGCAAATACAGAGACTCAGTTAACCTATGTGTCTGCAGGACGCTTTTCAGTTTGTTTGTTGTTTGTTTTGGTTTTTTGTTTCAGCCAGCAGGAATGATTCGTGTAAGTTTACTATTTTCAGAGAGCAAAGTACAAAATACTTCTGTAGTCTTAACTGCCCAAGACTCTCACAAGAAGCCCCCAAAGGGAGAAACTGGTGTTCTGAGATTTAGGAGGGCAGATAAAGGAAGGAGTTTGAAGTTTAGAAATATGAGTCAGAGCCAGACCTGCAACAGGCAAACAATGTGTTCCTTTATTTAAAGAACACAGCAAAGGTCCGATAAAACCTTCCGAGGAATGAGGGTATCTACATTGAAAGGTGGAGCAGTTTGGGCTTATATAGGAACTCTGTTGAATGTAGCTGCAGGAATTTTCTTGGTGTCCTTGAGGGTCTCTCTCCCAAGACTACTTTTTCAGGCAGGAAAGCTGTCTTAGGGCACTAAAGGAGACAGGTTGGCTGCATAAACAGTCGCCCTCAGTGCAGGGAACATCCAGCTGATAAGGCTTGAGCAAGGCCAGTCTGCCTGCGAATTTAGGGCCAGAAGTTAGCCGCTGAAAGGGATTTATGGTTATGTTGCTTTCCTAATTAGGCACATGGCTCTTCACACATTCTATCAGGAATAGTCCCATTGTCCAGATGAAAATGTGAATCCAAAAGAGGGTGAGATGGCTGCTTCAAGACCACAGAACAAGAAAGTAAAGACGCTCCCAGTGCATAATGTAAGTTATATCATTTATATCACTTAAGTATTTGTGGAATTTGGCTCATGGTTGACAAGACCTTGAGCTTTTGAAACTTTAGGCAGTTCTCTCATGAAATACAGTCCCTGAGGATGTTTTCCCCCATGTGTGCCTGAGCTAAACACGTAGAGACACCAGGGAACCCAGTGTGCTGAGACATATTTCTTCAACACTGGCGGAGGCACCTGCACCCCTGGCTGCTCTGTTAGCCCAAAAAGTTTTCTGCTTGGGTCGTCGTCACATGGCTCTGTCAGTTCTTACAGGTTTTTATTGAATGGAGCCTTCCTCAATACCCTATCTAAAATGTCAGCTCCTCCCGAACTCTACTTGATGCTTTACGCCTTTTTCTACGGAAATATTCGGTGCATTTCATCCTTTCCTTTAGTATTATCACCAGCACTCAGCATACCACCTTGGTATGGAATAGATGCTCTATAAAATGGGATTCATTGTGAAAGAGTTAGAATGGATAAGCAAGAGTTAGTATGTATAAAGCAAACCCGTTCCTCTTATCGAGTTACCTTGGTCACCCTGATTCTCTCTAGGGAATGTCATCACAGTTCCCATTCTTTGAGGAAAAAGTTGTCCCCACACTATAATGGTTGCTGCCTCTGATCAATAAGCTTGAATCTGTTCAATACCAAGAAGGTGGAAGCCATTGGTTAATTGTGATGCCTAGTATTAAGTTTTCAAAAGTGCAAGGGCTCCTAACATGAAAGATTGAAAGTGCATGAACTTAAATCTCCAAGGTCTATGGGAAAAGCAGCCCCTTGGCACAACCTTCTGGGTTAGGAGGAACTTGCAGTAGGGAGAAAGAGAAGCAGGTCCCGCACAGGAGTCAGAGTCAAGGGGTCTATCTGGGGCACAAAAGCTGCTTCCGAGACAGAGTCCATAATTACAGAGGATCAGACAAAGCCAAAACTAAGAAAACCTGTGAAATCACATAGTGGAGGATTCTTCCAGAGAGGTAGAAGACGGTTGCACATACAGCAGGCATTTTAGGGGTGTTAAGTTTGCTTTAGGAATGTAACAATGTGAAAATGCCAAATGAGCATGCACATGTGAAAACACACACATATACACATACAGAGAGAGAGAGAGAGAGAGAGAGAGCACGAAAGAGAGAGAACTGTTTTGCTTTTCAGCCTTTGTCTCAACCTTTCCCCTGTCGTACCCCTTACCTCTTGACTTACCATGACCTTTCAGCTCTCTCAGAACATAAAGAAAATAGAAAGTCCAAGTTACAAATGTATCCAGTGAAGCATTCTGACCTCCTCAGGTAGAACCTAAGTTTGTGTAATTTTTTCCCCTTTAAGGGGATGGAGCTAGTGGAGCCTGTTACTTCAGAGCAAGTCAGGGTCAGCTCAAGTTCCAACCCAGACACAAAGCTATTTGTTCCCACATTATCTGTAATTGCAAGAGCTGAGCACAGTGGAGATGTCAGACAGTATAGACTTGGTGAAGAAAATTGTTGATCATCATTTCCAAGGAATATTATGCAGCTACTAAAAATTATCATTATGAATACAATGGTACAACATATAAGAGGCTGACAATTTAATGGTAACTAAAAAGGCTGAATACAAGACTGTAAATACACTGTAAGTACATAAACACTAAAAAAAAAAATACATACAGGTAGTCAAGGCCTGGGAGACAATGTGGGACAGAAAATGAGCTCTTATGGAGTTAGATGGTGAGATAATGGGCTATCTTTTTTCTTTGTAAATTTCCTGTAATGTTGTTTAATGGTGTCATAATATTGTTGCTACAGTAAATAACTGCTGAAAGGAACAAAGGCGAGTCAGAAGCCTCCGGCTGCCTGCAGCTTCCTGAACCACTACTGTCACAGAAAAGGAGGCCTTGAAGTTGATCACGAGGCCAGCCTGCCCTGCAGCACAGCCCCCCATACCCCCCCAAAAGCAACCACACGTGTCCTTCCAGTCCCATATTTTGTGCTCTGAAAACTTTTTGAAAAGAGCCAAGGAGGACAGGCTTTCCGTAGTGCCTGGGTCAGGGCTCAGCACACAGCCCATGCTATGGTCTATTGCATGGGAATCATTAGAACAGAACTCAGCCACCTCTCTTTCCTCCCCCACAGAAAGATTCCGAGTGGCCTTGGTGCTGCACGCCTCCTGTTTAGCTGTACGTTTTGCCTCACCGGATGTTGCAGATCTGATCCTTTCCTTCTATGCATCCCCATCGTGGCCTCAGCCTCAACCTCTCCTCATGCTAGAAACTTTCCCTTTGCTTAGGCTACATCTCGTCATTCTCCTTTATATTGATGTGGGCAATGTGACCAATTATTTTGCTTCGTTGTACATGTTCAAGTACTGTGGGAATATGCTCTCAAAACCACTTTGTTGCTAGGACTGTAACTTAGTTACTTTTCTCATTGCTATCACAAAATTCCTGATAAAATCAAGTTAAGGAAGAAAGTTCTTGTTCAGGGTCACAGTTTGAGTCAGGGAGGAATGGCAGTAGGACAACCCTCACCTCCTGACATTGTACCCAGAATCAGAAAGGAGAAAGAGAGAGAGAGAGAGAGAGAGAGAGAGAGAGAGAGAGAGAGAGAATATTCTGGTGCTCAGCTCACTGTCTCCTTTTTACTCAGTCAGAAACCAGCCCATGAGATGGTGCTGCTCATATTCCAGATGAGTCAGTCCTTCCCCCTCAGTCAAACCTCACAGACACGGCCAGAAGTGTATTTCCCAGGTGATTCTAAATCCTGTACATTTGACAATGAACATGAATCATCATCACAGTTTGCTAAGCTGAAACTAAGTTATAAACATCATCCAGATGATTCTAAAGTGCGCTCTTGACTTATCCTTGTCGGCAGTGCTCTGCACCGGCTGCAGCACAAAACCCTCCACACATAGCAGCCTTTCACAAACTGGGTCTGCTGACAGCATCATATCATCTCCCATCAGCCCTTGTCCCAATTCTTCAAACTCTAAGGACCACTGAGTAGCTGCAGGGGCTACTTTGGGTATTTGGGTCCGGGGGTGCAGTGTTAGTGGGAGCAAGCCCATGACAGGACCAGAGAGTTGTGTATTATATCCTCATCGCTGCACATCCAGCAAATGCCAAGCTGGTCAAGTAAAATGAGCCACTTTGAGATTATGTGCAGAGTGGAAGCCGGGCAGCTATTTACCAAAGGTTTCTTTTTTCAGGAAAAATGATACTCGAGTATTCAGCAGTACACCACTGACCTGTCCGCTGTCTTAGAAATGTCCTTTTCTGTGGTCTTCGACATCCCGGCAGCTTTGTGCATTCACGCCTCATCTCCACACTCCTAACCTCAAGCTCCTTCAGGTTAGAGGTGCTGTAGCGTACATAGAGCAAATCATGTCACGAGTGATCACTCGGAGAAGGTTCACTAAACTAAGTGGAACTGCTGCCATATGCGGGAGACCTCAGTGGCCACACCTGCCAGGGGTCATGGTGAGCTGTTTCAGTTCAGTGAACATGTCCGGGAACACTTGTAAGAATTAACAAGTTCTCAGCTGCGAGAGCACATTCAGTGCTGTTCTTCCTTGCTCAGAGCTCCCAGTCACCTCAGATTTTTTTCACCTTTCCTCACAGACCCAGAATGGCCTGGAGGCTTCTATAGAAGAGTCAGGCTTCCTGCTGAAGAGACCATCATTCACATCACTTACTTGTGCAAACTGCTCTTAGGAAGAAAGCCTGGGCGCTAGAGGCAAGAATTAAAGGAAGGTATCCTCCCAGGGTACAAAGGGAGACTGACTTTCTTTTTGCAGTAATCACTTACAGCATGTAGTATTATTTGCTCCAGCAAGTTGGCTGGCACCTGAAGCAGAAATCCAGTCACACTAAACAACTTCCCTAGACGTGAGTGCAGTGGCTGTAATCTCAACTCTCAAGAGGCTGAGGCAGGGGGATTGCTCAGAGTCAGAAGCCAGCCTGGGCTACAGTTTGAGAGCCTTTCTCTCTCTCTCAAAGAAAAAAGAAACAATAAAAGAAGAGATTCCTTACAGCCCTCCGGAAGAGAGTGGAACATGCTAAATCCCACCAATCAGATACCAGTGTAAGGAAGGGAGCTCCTGTCTGTGGATGATAAGCTGTGCACAGAAGCTCTGTCCTCAGGGTGCTGTCAAAAGCTTGACTTCCCACAGAGAGGAGGCTACAAAGGAAGATCATTAATCTCCTTGGCAATTTTATGGAAAGAGCCTGTGGTCTCAAAAAACAAAGTATAGGACATCTGGCTCCAGAGAACCTTAGGCAAAGAGGAGACATAAAAGGAAATCCAGAAGTGTCCCTCAGTGTTGGATATCTGGGACTCAGTCATGATCCTCTGACTCCAAAGGGCTCAGGCAGCTCCACTCCACACCTGCCGCTGCCCTTGGTGCTCATCCCACAGTTCTCCCATCTCCAATATGCTGGGGTCTCCACAGAAACTGAGGTTGCACCTTCCCCAACGGCCTCTCCTGACCTCACATGGAGGAAAAAAAACATATTACCAAGTTCTGTTTCTAGCTTGAGATGAATCCTTGGAACCCGCTGGTCCACAGCTCCTGTATGCAGACCCTGAAGAAATGCTTCCCAGAAAATTTCACCTCAGTGATGCTGGTCTCATTAATCACAGCTGATTTTTCAACCCCAGTAACCATTATCAGTTCTCCCAGTAGACTACAAAAGGTTTCACTTCCACAGATTCTTAATTTAAATATATTACGTTTTGGTGGTCTTTACGTTCCTCTAATTCTTCACAAGCTTGGTCTCCATCATCGACATCTGTTTCAGCATTATCTTCCAAGTTCCCACAGAACAGCTCACTAAGCTCCAAGCACTCAACAGCTTTTCCAGTCCAAAGCTACAAACACTTTGACAATTCTCCCTAAAACAACACGGCCATGCACTTCACAGAAATATCCTACTCTCTGGTACGAATTTCTACCATGAGCTCCTGCCCTGGCTTCACTTCTTGATGTACTGTGAGCTGAAAGCCAAACACTTTCGTCCCCATGTTGATTTTTATCAGAGTGCTTATCACAGCAATAGAAAGCAAACTAGGACAGGTGATAAGCTCTTGAACTGCTGAGCCACCTCACCAGCACAAGATGCTATTTTTTAAAATGTTATATCGATTTTGCCTACATATCACATCATACACACACACACACACACACACACACACACACACATATATATATATATATATATATATATATATATATATATATATATGTATCTGAAAAAAAGCCAGGCACAGAAGAACACATATTATAGAAATTTCTGGGAAGTAGAGCCTCTATACAGATAGGAATATGGGGAAAAGAAAGCTGTGGGTTTGAAGCCACCTTGGACTACATAGCAAGTTCCAGAATGAGAAGACTGAAAATGAAGAGGAAAAAGAGGAGGAGAGGAGGAGGAGGAGGAGGAGGACATTATTAGTGATTATGTGGCTGCTAATAGGCATGATGGTTTCATAACTTTATAAGCTTATTTAAAAATCTTTACATTATATACCAAACAAATTGTACAGTAGTAGTTTTTCTGGTGTAAATTAGATCCTAATAAAGATAGCTTTTGTAAAAGAATGATTAAGTATGACAGGAATGGGATTAATGAAAGATTAGTTACTCACAGGTAAAATGAACTATAATGAACATAGAAATCAGAAACATAAAGGGAAGCAACCACCTGTAGGAGTGATACAAAGTGTTGAGTGGAAAGCCCCTACGTGACTGCAAACTGGTAGAGCTATTATGGGAAATAATTTTGATGATCTTCAAGAACTAAAAACTGGAGGTATCATATGATCCAGAAAGTCCAACTCTGCGTATCCATCTGAAAGAAATGACATCTATATGTGAAGAGCCAACATTCACTGCAGCACAGTAAGAGCCAAGAATTGTAAACAAATTAAGCATCCATTAACTGGTGAGTGCATGAAGAAAATGTGGTAAGTATAAACAATGGATTATGTTTGTGCCATGTAATGAATGGAATCCTGTCACTGGAACAATATGGAGGGTACTGGAGATTATGATAAGTAAAACAAGTTGGGTACAGACAGTACTACATGATCTCAGTCATACGTGAATCTGAAAAAAATGTTTATGTAACCACAGAAATTACACCATCATTTTCCAGAGACCTGGAAGGGAGGGAATTCCAGTGAAGAGATTGCTTATCACTGTGAAGAATAAGTTCTATTATACAGAATGATGACCATAGTTAACAATCATATGATGCAAATTTCAAACTATTTAGAAGAGGGGATTTCAAAGAACACTTCCACAAAGAAATGAATAATGTGTGAGGGGATGAATGTACTAATTGCCCTGATTTCACCATTGCATAAAAATAGCATGTATCAAAGTAGCACATTGTACCCCATAAATATGTGAAATTATTATTATGCCAATTTAAAAACATAAAAACACAGCAACCATATTATAGCAATTTTCATGTGCCTGTTGGTCACGTCTATACCTTCTTTGAGAAGAGTCTATTCAGATATATTATTTATTTTTTCAATACAGGTTATTTGTGTTTTGTTATTAAGACGTTGGTGTTTCTTGTGCATTCTGAGTCCCCACTCCCATGCAGAAGTGGACTTTGAAGACGTTTTCTCCCATTATGCACCTTATCCCTTTGCTGCCGTTGCTTCTTTTCTTGTGCAGAAGCCTTTTGATTTCATGCAATCCCACCCGTCGGTTTTGACTTTGGTCAAACCGACTTCTGAGTTCTTATCCAAAATCTCCTGTCCCCTTGAAATACCAAGACCCCACCCCTGCTCCAGAAAAATCTACTAGTGTACAATCTATTTAGCGTATAAAAAATTATTTTTAAATAAGCTTGTAAAGTTATGAAAGCACCATGCCTATTAGCAGCCACATGATCATTAATACTCTCTTCTTCCTCCTACTTGGGATGAGTTAGTGCCCGTAATACTCTGTAGTTTTAGGGGCAGGTGGAGGGCATAGGCCTGCTTCCAAATTCTTAGTACTTCTGAGGTCCGGAGTTTTTCAAAAAATAGCTCATTTGGAATTTCTTACCTAAACTCTCCTTTTTCTCGTCTCCTGGGGAGTGACTGAAACTCCCACCTTCCTTCACTGACAGATGTGTCTAGAGGGTCACTCTGACTTAGGAGGTGAAAAATGAAACACAGCTGTTCCTAATTACTTGCATTGTCAGGACCCAAAGTGCTTTATTGACCAGGATAGCTCTGGCCTTCCTTCTTAGTCTGTCTCTGACTCACTGTGACTGTCAATAATAATGCCACCGACTTGTTGTCTTAATGGCTGAGGCCGATTGACCGTTTGCTGACCTGATTGATTACTTGATTTCCAACTTGAATAAATCCCAAAATAGCGTCTTCTGAGGCGCACATGGGCCCACTTCACTTTAGTGCAATCACTTCCCACCTCCGTGCTTCACTTTCCCTGTCAAGTTAATAGGTTTGTTATGAGTACATGGAGTGATTTTTTTTACAATACCCACCAAAGAATTCAATAGAGGCTAAGGAGAAATGTGCCACCTTGCTGGCCTTAAGGTGTTCTTGAAGGCTTGCTGTCTGTCCCTGGACAGGCACCTTACGACCTCCAAAGATGGAGAATTGGAGAATAGGTGAAAGTCATGGTATGACTATGAGGCTCTCCTGGGTGTGCTCCCTCCACTGCTGTGGCTACCAAGGAAACTTGGGACTCCTTAACTATTCCTGTGGTATACCTTGCCTGATCTCCTGGTCTAGTGACTTTCCTTCTTAGCACTTACCTCAGTTGTTAAAGGGATTTAGTTCTGTGACTGTTTGGTAATGTATATCTCTCCTGTTACCAAGTTCCATGATGAGATAATCAAAACTCTTTTTATCCTGGAACCATGTGCACAGTCCAGAAAGTGATTTGATCCCCGTTCGTTCCATCCCCATCAGCACTGCTATGAAAACAGAACAAAACTTCTTTTCCTAGGACCCCACCCCCAACTTCAGTGCCCGCAATTCTGCCCACAGATGTCCCTCGCACACAGGTGTCCCTTGCACTTAATTTCCCTTACCTATACACAAGGAAATCTCAGATTCTTCCAATTTGGGGGAAAAAACCACAAACACATCATAAAATAAATTTCATTTTCCTAAGTGAGATTCTGAGGTTCACTGACTGGTGGGAGGCTGTGCTTTAAAGAAAAATTCAAGGGCTGAGCATTAGTCATTCCTAAAACTATCCCCAAAGAGTTTTTCATACAGAGATGGAAAACCACAGCTGTATCGACAGCTGAGGGGCAGAGTGGTAGTTTTGAGGTATACAGAGGGGTCAGTGGCCTCCTTTTAACTTGGAGCAGAGAAAGGGTTCTCTGGGGTGTTAAGACTAAAGATCTAGCAGGCCCAAATTTTAGCCAATGGCCTACTGAGGCAGTATTCTATCATTTCTTTGGTGGCCCAAGGGTTTAACATCCCTGTTACAAGACATTGATCTGGTGGTGACCAGGCTTCCGACTGGAAGCCATGTGGGCAAAGGCATTGGTGCACAGCTTTGAAGTTGAACCTTGAAGCCTCGAAGCAGGTAATACTGTACCAGTGGTTTTAAAGACAGAAGATTCTTCACGCAGTTAACAAAGGGGAGGGAACCACCAAATGAAGGTAGCAACACATTGCTCTGCTTACATAGACCTTAAGGCCCCAGTAAAGGAGTGTGAGTAAAGGCTGGGTATGGCCTCGGGAGCTGCCAGTAAAGGCATGAGCTTCATGCTGAGAATGCCAGGACTCTGGCATGCTTTGAGCAGAAGGGTGACATAAGCAAATACACGTTTGGACCAGTTCCACTTGGCTGCAGTGTGGACAAAGTTCTCCAGGAGGAAAAAAATGGTGTTTGGAAGAGCATGCAGGAAGCTGGACGGTTAAGCAGTAAAATGGTAGTGGCCCAGGTAGAAAAAAAAAAAGATCCTATGTCTGAAGAGTAGACTAGACCAAGAGATAATTAAAAAGATACTGGGTGAGGGATGGTGGGCTGGAGAGATGGCTCAATGATTAAGAGCACTGGATGCTCTTGCAGAGGATCCAGGTTCAATTCTCTACACCCACATGGCAACTAACAACCATTCATAACTCCAGTTCCAGGGGTATGCAAGGCCCTCTTCTGACCTTCATAGACACTGGATAACACAGGTGCACTTACAGATATGCAGGCAATACACTCATACACATAAAAATCATAAATAAATTTTTTAGAAAAGAAGATACAGGGACAAAACATAGTAAATGACTAATCCATGGCATCAGAACAAAAAAGTTGAGGATTTCCTGAGATTTATGAATGTATAAAATAATTAGTTCTTTTGAGGGGGTGGATCTTTTTGTTCTTACCGAGCATCAAGTATATACACAACTTTGTACTTGATAATAGGAAACCAAAAATTGCATGATGCAATGAGTTCTAGCTCTAAAGAACAAAACAGATAAGAATGTGAAAATGGTAGTGGAGGTCCTTAGTGGCTAAAAGGGCATGGAGGAGGACGTCTGCTGCCAGATTTAGGAAGTTGAGAAGCCTAAAAAAGGACATTCTCACAGGAGTTGAGGATTGAGCCAAGTCTTGATGATGAGTGTGTGAAAGGGAAGGAGTAGTGCTGCTACACACAAGTGCACAGCATATGTGAAGACAGCAAGGTGTGAAAACAGCAAGGTGGATCCAGCGATGAGGTGGACGGTGGCACCATTTGCTGTGATCTGGGACACAGATGGCAGAACAGCTTGTGGTGGTGGTATCAGAGCAGGGAGGCATGGCAGGGTTCTGTCTTGGATATACTTGCTTGAAGTCCCTGAAGAGTAGTTAAGTAACCTCTGCAAAGAACTGTCAGGTAGAGATGGAGCCAGGCATAGGAAGGTTGGTGATGGTGGCACCTTGCCCTCCACCCTCTCTGTAGGCTAAGGTCGGTTGAATTTAATAGAACTGAGAAGTATAGGGGCTGCCTGTGGAATGCTCTTTGTTTTCAGGGATCTGTGGCCCCACAAAACAGCGGTGTTTAGGATGGGTATTTTGAGCTCTCTGTAGTTCCCTCTCTTTGCTGGAGGCCAGTCCCCACTGCTGTCCTGAACTCCAGGCCCACTGAAGCTGCAGGCATTAGTCAGAAAGGCCACTCGCTGTGACCTCTAGGGCTTTGCTGTGTCTACACTCTTACATTCAGCTCCATTCCCCTGTCCTGGAGCTCGTCCTATCATGTCTTTATGGACTCTGGGATGGGCTTCTTGCCTGATGACATCCTTTTCTGCACAGTTCTAGTGTTATTGCCCTGGAGCACAAGGAGCAGAGTCTGCCTCTGTTTAGACTCTTTCCATCATACTTCTCTGATTCTTACCCTGAGGACTGATTCTATAACAACAATTTTAAGTCTTATTCAAACCAAGTTTTTGCTCCTTCATCCTGCAAGTTTGCCTGGGATGCTGACACTCATGCAGATCCACCATTCCCAGGTTACACCTTGAGCTTTTTCTTTCCTGTTATTTACCAGTTTTTAATAAAAAGACAGTTAAAAATACCCTATATATTTCTTTTTCTTTTTAATTTATTATTTCAGTTATACAAAAGTATGCACAAAAGTATGACTATTGAGTTGGGCAAGTGGCACAATAAGATGGCATTATGGATCATTGACTTTGCTTTGTTCCGTAAGCACAGCCTTAGCTACAAAGCCATTCAATGGCATTATAAGGGAGGAACAGGACTAGAGGAAGAGAGAATACTTAAGGAAAGAAACAGTTGAAAGACCCCATGGGGAGGCAGGCTCTCTCCCCTCTTTCTCATCTGGTGTGTATATGCATCACGACAATGTTCATAGTCATACTCCAGGAACCGGAAGATGCTGAGGCTTTCAGGGAACCCAGGAGTCATAACCATTCACAGCCCTTCACGTCAGATTTTAAGAGTTTGAGCTTTCCCCCAGAGACAACCAAAAGCCACTGGCATTTTTCTTTTCTCGGAATCTTTATTGTTTATGTTCTCCTAATTAAAAATTATACCAATACAGAAGAAATTAAAGAAGAAAATTTAAAATAATCACTCCCATAATCATTGCTAGTACAAGCCACATTCTAACTTTTCTTTATGTTCATACTTATACATGAGGATGGATAGAGAAAATTGGGAAGGGGCAGATTTCAAGTGGTATCCATGTATGGATGCTGTCTTAAAAAGATAAATTCAATTTCCCTTTATTTTGTCAAAAAGTTATCTCATCAAGAAAAAGACTTTAGCAGGTGTGTGTGTAAGAAAATACTTTTGGCTGCTGGAGTGAGAGGAAGGAAAGTTGGATGTCAGGGAGCAGGTAGGAGTCATCATAATCATCCAGGCAAAAATAAGCAGAGTTTGGACGTGGCAAGGGCTGAAAGAGGGGCAAGGAGCAGCTGCACTTCAGGAGTAGACTTGCTAGCACTTGCTTTCTGACAGAGTAGGCTCTCCTAATGAGTGACTCATAGATCACAAGCCTTGATGATCAGGAAGTGTGGATGCTTTGATCAGAAATAACCACAACAAGCAGAGCAGGTTCGGTCAGGAAGACAATCGGTATTTCTTCTGATGTGTGAAGATGCTTTGTCTGGTGGGACATCTAACAGGCATGGAGAAATGGGAATCTGAGGTTCAGATGGCAGCAAGTTTGAAGACAGACCTGGGCACCGTCTCTACAGTAGTGGGCACAGAAACTGAGGAAATGTCAAAGATTTCCAAGGGAGAGAGTATGGAGGCAGGGTGCCTGGTGTGCTTATGGAGAGCATCTGCCAGGATATGTTGTGGAGGGAGAAGAGCAAAGAGGACTCAACAGGGTTGGCAAGAGGGTAATAACCATGCCTTAGAGCTTTGTCTATGTAATCTTGAAAAACTTTGTGGCAGGTACAAAGGCATGTTTGGTTTGGTGAAAGAAGAAAATGAAGCTTGCAAGGCAAGGAAGATATGGGAATGAGAAATAACTGAGGATGGATGGATCAATGGATGGATGGATGGATGGATGGATGGATGCATGCATGCATGCATGGACTAGTATTTCACTAGCTAGGTAAGTGGTTGGGTTGGGCAGCAGTTCCATACAGAGGTCTTGAGGATATGGAGGCCAAGAAGGTACCACTGGATTTCACAGTTAAGAAGTCTTCAGTAATAAGAACGGGTGTCTAGGAGCTGAATAGGGAGCCAGGATGTAGAGCAGCTTTTCGAGCAGTCTCTCCTGTCCAGATGTGTGGAGTGAGTGCAAAGGAAAACTGGAAGTAGCTCCAGGAGTTGAAGGCATACCTAGGCATTCTATATGTTACAAAGAAAGGCGTAGAAGGCCAAAGAAGCTAGGAAGTAAGCAGAGGGGTTGATGACTCAAAACTCTGAGGCTGTGACCAGAGGAAAGGTGACATATTAAGACAGAGAAAATATCAACATTGTAAGGTTGGGAAACAAAATGGCACTCTCAGCAAGTATCACCTTTTAAGGATGTACTGTTTTACACATCAGGATGAGACTTGTGCAAGAATTATTATTTGGTGTCATTTCTACAAAATCTCACAAAGTACATACAATCATTACCTACATTCTTCAGAGGAAGGAAATGAAACACATAGACAACAAATACCTTGCAGTTGGCCAGCAGGAGAAAGAAAGAAATCCCCTGCCTGTGAGAAAACAAAAGTCTAAATCTTTATTTATCATTGCACACCATCTCATGTAAATAGCCACATATGACTCAAAATAGTAAGTCAGCCTCCCTCCGGTGATGGAGGTAAGCAATGTCACAGCACACAAAGACATGATTCTTTCTGACAAATAAAAACCTGAAGATCAGGAGCAGCCTGTGATTTTTCTTATCAGAGACAACTGAGCTGGGACTGGAGCACAGGACTTCTGATTCTAAGGGCACTAATAGCTGTTGTAATCTCACAGGTTAATTCACAAGCCTAGCTGGCAACACACAGGGATAGCATGGCTCAGAGACTGCAGTTATAAGCAACCATGATCAGTGAAGTTTGGGAGCTCTGCATTTAAATGCCAACTGCACTACTTTTTGGCCATGTGCCCTGTAGTTAGTTGCTCAGGCTCTTGAAATCTCTAAATTAAGGCAGAAGATGTATCTCAGTGGTAGAGTTCATGCCTACCATGTGAAATGGGTGCCACAAAAAAGAAAAGACGAAAGGAACGAAGGAAGGAAGAAAATAAATCTCTAAATCTTCTATGTTTGACAGAAATAACAGTAGCTGTGGTCTCACAAAACTGCCATTAGGCTAAAACATGGTAGCATGCTGAGGAAATGACAGTTCAGCCAAGAAAATGCCATGCAAGCATGAAGACCTGAGTTTGATGAAAAAAAATCCAGGTGTGGCGGTGTGCTTGTACTCTCAGCACTGGGGGTCAGAAACAGGAGGATCCCCGGAGCTCACTAGCCAGCCAGTCTAGCCTAATCAGTAATCACCAGGCCAGTAAGAGGCTTGTCACAATAATCAAGGTATATGACCCCTGAGGAACAACTGAGGCTGTTCTTGGACCTGTAACACACACATGCACACATGTGCACACACACGCACATCCCTGAACACCACACACACACACACACACACACACACACACACACACATACACAAATCCAACATGGTGACCATGTGAGGTTTCTAGCTCAGCACCTGGCACTGAGGAGTCAATAAATGCCTGTGACCTGGGGTGGCTGTTTCTGTTACAGCATTGTTGATTATAGGGAAAACATGATTTAGAGGCAGACAACCTGGGCTCTAGTCCCTGGTTGACCACTAAATTGCTCTGACCTGGACAAGTTGCTTCATGTAGGAGACAGTTTCCCCTGCTCTAAATTGTGGATAATTCATGGGTGGCTATGGCAATCAATTAGGTAGTGGACGGGAAACTGTTTGGAAAACTATAGAGTGTTCCATAAAGGTTAGTTATTTAATTCCACCTTGAAACTGAAAGATCAGCTTTCTTGAGAACCAAGCACAAAGGATGAGAAGAAAAGAAAATAACTAAGTTAATGAATTCCATAAATCAAAACTAAGAAAGTTTAGAAGAAAAAAGATATGTACTTCTCCAGAGTACAGGGAATGTATTTCATTCCATGAAGCTTGTGTTTTGAACCTGTTTCAAACCAAGATCTGGGCAAACCCTGTTGTGGCAACAGGGCTAAGTTGGGTTTTGGCCAATGTCAGTCAACATCTCCTCCAGGTCACTAGCACACCTAGCTCTGCCACAAAACAGACAGGGCACAACAGAGTGTGAATAACATGGTAACATGGCAGAGGAGTGTAAGAAAGACGTTTTGTTCCAACAGGGATAATGATCACAGAGTGGGCACTTTAGAAAGGGCATCCTTTTTCCTCTGGGTTCTGAGGAATGTTAAGTAAGGAAGGAATATGGGGAAGGGGTGTGGAGGAGGAATTTGATAGAGGGATAAAAAGAAAATCTGAGGTCCAGGCAGAGTAGCAGGAAGTCAACACATGTGACGGAAGAGAAGGTTTTGAGTGAAGGATAGCACGGTGGTGACAGATCTGGGGACTTAAATTGGAACCAGTTCATGAAGGGTTTCAATGGGGCTGATGAGTATGGATTTTTCCCTATAGCCAGTGCCTTCCCATGGGCCTGCATTGGTTTCCCATGGCATTCTGACCAATGTATATGCTAGAAGGAAATGTCTAATTGATAGATGGGACACACTCCGTTGTGTGTTTTCACCAGAGCAGAACTGACCAGCAAAAGTAGGAGTGAGCAGCCATAAGCACTATGGAAAGAGTCTTTGGGTTTGTATGTTCATCCGGGTTCCTAAGTTGTTTTTCTTCCCATTTGCAGCTTCTGGTGTCAGACATAGGCTTCCTCCTGGTGAGACATGAATTGGGTACTCCAGGTTCACTTGCCATCTGCTCTGCCCCCACTCCACCTGGAAACAGGCATAAGCAAGCATGCAGAGGTAGGCTTAGTGGCATCTTTGAGCACAGATCTGCCCATCTTGTTAGTATTGGGGAGCTGTCATGTCTGGGCAGGTCATCCCTTTACAAATCTGACAATGACTAATCTGCCAAGTGGCTGCTTCATTGTTGAAAGATTCATAGCTTTGTTCAGAAAAGGTCAGACTCGGTGGTTTAGTCAATTAGAGAATAATGTATTGCCTCTCTTCTTTCTGTACCCCCCCCACCCCAAGGCCATGTGTGCATTATCAGCAAAGGGCCGATCTCTAGAGCAAATTCAGGACTACGGCTCATAATCTCCCAAACAGAAATGATGTGGTGAGATACCTGAAATGCATGGGATGATCAGTCAGGCCTGGGTTTTGTCCCTTATAGAGCACCAGCACCAGGAAGTTCCAGCAGCTCCAGGTCTGTCCTGCATTCTTGGAATTAGCAGTTTGTGCTGAGCACGCATTGGCCATCTTTAAGAAGATGCTATTTCTTCTCTAGTGTAATCCTGCAATTGGGACGGTTGTCAGCAAGCAGACATCCAAGACTTCCTTATGCCTTTCTAGTGTAAACAGGCCCAGAGAATGACTAAATTTTGAATCTTGGGTTTAAGAGGGAGCACGTTATATATACACTTGGCCATGAAAATAAAGTAGAAAGGCTGTTTAAGTTAGATATGCAACTTCCTAAGACTCCATCCATCAGCCCTGCATCTCCCTTCTCTTACTACCACTTTAATGCACTCCTGTCCACATGAGGGTTGTCTTCAGCACGCTTCAAAAGTTAGACTACTAACTCTAAGACTAAAGAAGAACCATGTTTCCATCCCCTTGCTGTGGACACCACCTTCACCTTGTCGTGAGCTGTGACACTGAGGAAAGATTTGTGTGACTCTTTTCTAACAATCATCTACTAAGGTAATTAATCAGATGTGTCATTTTCTTCTCATCATAGAGTTTCTGTCTCCATGGATCTGAGAGGTGCCACAGGGAAAAGAGATGGCTGTTGATGAGTTGCTTCATCCCATGAAACCCTATGAATAGCTTTTCCTCAATCAAGGGGAATTAAATGTTCCTTCTCCAGACCTAAGTTCCTTGCTTTCTAAAGCCAGAGAGTATGGTATTCATAACGTATGCTGGATGGACCCTTAGCAATTACTACTCCCTAAACTGTTTTCTGTTACAAATTGGACTTAGGAAAATGAATTACGCCAGAATGGAATATTTAAAAAATATTCCAGGACCATAAGCATATTTCTAAATAGCCACATGTAAATGCTTTTTTCCACATGTGCTGTGAAATCAGACCCAACATGCATCCCCACTGCAGCACTTGTTGAGTTTCCTAGGAAATGTTCAGTTGTGACTCAGTGATCCCAAAGTACAAAAGACTTGCTTGAGTCTGATTGTAATATAGACATCCATTGTTTTGATTTGTTTCTTAGTCAGTGGACTAGAAAGATGGCTTTGGGGAAAAAAAAACTGTTAATCCAAGAAATGGAGAAATTCTGAGTAAGAAGAAAAACTGTGTGCACTTCGCCTGCTGTGGTAATGGAGGGATACTAAAGCATGGTATTCTGAGCACTGCAGAACTTGGGGAAGAGGGAGGAGATACAACAAAGGGTGATTTAAAAGAGCATCAAGAGATGTACAAACATCTTCCAGAAGTGCTCAATATAAACGGCTTGCAACTTCTTCAGGGCAAGGAAAATGAAACTATCAAATCACTGCCAAAATGTAGGAGAAAAGCACAGAGGAGCACATGGAAGGGGATAGAAGCAGACAGAGGCCCTGGATTCCATAATGAAAGAGACAGTGCTAGGAATAGTCCTAAGTACAAGGATATGCTTTCAGGGTTAGTCCTTTGTAGCTCTGTGTATAGTTAGTTATCTGAGTTATCTGAGAACCCACAAGTCCTTGCAACTAAGTTGCTATTTCTACAATAACCAATGTAGCACTCAGGGTCTCTGCCCACTTTGGTTGGCACTAATCAGCCTCTGTCTGGGCAGACATCCACACTTAGAGACCTAAAGTGCCAGGCTGAACCCGGAACAACCTCTGTCCGTCATCAGCAGCCTGTCTCCTCCTAACTTTTCTCTTTGGGGTTTCTCTGTCACCTCCAATGGTGATCTGGCCTCTGGTTTTACCTGTCTCATGCTGAGAAACTCATAAGTGGGCCCTCCTCTAGAACAAATAACTAGGGTGACTATGAGTTCCCAAAGATTGGTATGTACCTGTGTCTCTTTTTTTCATGCTGTCTTTGTCTTTTTAGCAGCCTTTCCCCACATCTCTGCCTCCTTGCTTTGTCAAGCTCATGCAGGCGATGCCTGATCCCATAATCTCAATGTGTCACTCCTGGCCTGTGAATCAGCCCTGGCTCTGTCAGCTCTGTGACTCATAGCCTTGACCGCTGGCTGGACTCCTTTACTGATTACTTGCAGCCGTGGACCGGGCCTCCAATTCCTGGATACCTTCCTCAATTCAGACCCTAGCCCAAATGTCATTATGTAGATCTGTGCCTCTGCTTTGGATGTTCTCAGTTTCCTATTAGTCCTTATGGTCCTCAAAGTATAGAACTCTGGAGAGGCCTATGCCCCTTCCATCATGTGAGTGTTACAGCAAAGTAGGTTATTCAAATTCTTTATTCCAAGAACCAAGGACAGACTAGACATAATGAGTAAAACTAAAGAGATACGAGAGCTCCTTCTGTCTAGATATTCACAACAGAGTTCTCTTGCTGTATTAATTGGGGTTCTTTAAAGAACAAAACCAACATAATGAATGAATACTATAAAGGGAGATTTATCAAATTGGCTTCCATTATATGGGTGGGTAGTTGAACAATGACTGTCTGCATTCTGGACAGCCTAAGAACACAGGAGCTTCTCAGCCTGGGAAGCTTGATACCTCAGCCATCTCAGTGTGGAGGACTACTGCAGAACTGTTCCTCTTCAGTCCATTTTGGAAGGCAGCTAAAGATAACAGCAGCAGCAGCAGCAGCAGCAGGATAGACTCATTCAGTAACAATGTTTTTCTACTTTAAGGTGCTGCCAATTCTTGGGTATCATCTTGCCCCTCAGTTAATCCTTCATAGACCCAATCAAACATGTAATCTATTAGTTGATTCCAGATCTAATCCAGTGGACAATCAAGAGTAACCATCATGCTCACTGTTCAGATGAATAATCAAAATCTCTATACTACATTCTCAATCCCAAGTTTACCCAGAAATCAATGGCTCAGATCATCATTTTGTTACATAGTGGATAGTGCACATACAGAATAGAAGTCTTTGCCCAAATGGAACATCTGAAGAAAAACTGTATCAGTGACTAGTGAATAACTAACCAGCCCATGGGCCAAAGTGGAAGGGAAGGGGAGGGGCACTGTGATTACATAAGGAAAGAGATGAGATTCTCATGTTTTGTTTTTCCCAAGGTATCACAGCCTTGCTCAGTACATAGCTATGGACTGGAGTTTCACATTTCCTTGTTATGTTTCTGCCTCATTAACAAAGAAAGTTTAGTTTTCTCCCAAGTTCATACATCTAACACAAATAATCCCAACTGGAACTTTCAGAACTTAGGCTGGTTCTCTTCTTTCTGTACTTATTTATTTAGTTAGTTAGTTAGTTAGTTAGTTATTTACTTACTTACTTAACGGGCATATGAGTGTTTTGCCTGTGTGGATGCAAGTATACTCATGCATGCAATGCCCAAGGAGACCAGAAGACAGCATCAGATTCCCTGGAACCGGAGTTTCTGATGGTTGGGAGCCACCACGTGGGTGCTGAGATGTGAACCCAGGTTCTCTGCAAAAACAGCCAGTGCTCTTAGCCACTGAGCCATCTTTCCAGTCCCTAAATGGTGATTTAAAATTATTATTTTTTATTATTTGTGTGTGTGTGTGTGTGTGTGTGTGTGTGTGTGTGTGTGTGTGGCTTCTTTCCACTGTAGGTTTCAGAGACTGAATTTAGATCTTTGGGCTTGCACAAGCATTATTTACTCAGTTATTTACTGAGTTATTTACCAGTCTTTAGGCTGGTTCTTATAGTTTAACAGGACAACTCTTATTAAAAAGAAATTGAAAATAACAAAACTAATTTCCTAAATAACATATATTTATTTCGTGCACTCAAGAAATACTTCATACTTGGGGTTGGAGAGATGGTTCAGCAGTTAAGAGTACTGGCTGCTCTTACAGAGGACTTGGGTTTGATTCCCAGCACCCTCATGATGGTTAACTACTTTCTGTAACTCCAGTTCCAGGGGATCGAACACCTTCTTCTGACCTCCATAGGCATTGCACACCATGGGTGCACTTACATACATGCAGGCAATACACTCAGACACATAAAATACAAATAATAAATAAAATATTAAGAAAGAAAGAGTTCATGGAAGGGCTGCAAATGTGAATGCATGCTTCATTCTTTTAGTAGTGCCTGACCCATAGTAAGTAAACAGCAGAAGAAAAGAAAATCACTTTATACCTTCAAAATAAGACAGAATCTAAAAATACCTAAAGTCAATAAACAAGATAGCAAATACAATTGATCTAGAACATGAACACATGAAAATAGAAGTATTTTTTGAATGAATAAGGACACCTACATTCACAGGCACTAAAATATATTCTAAAGTTACAGTAATTACCACAAGATATGACAGAAGAGACAGATTAGTATACAGGATGTTCCAAGAAGCAGCCTTAAATATATGCATATTTAGTACATGATAGAGGAAGCATCTCAAACCAGCATCCAAGTGTGTTGAGATAAATGAAGGGATATTTGGGGTGAAAGTTAACTTAGATCTTTTTATGTAGAAATAAAAACAGCAAAGAAAAAGCACAGTCTAATACTACTTAGTCACTTTCACACTGTTATCTGGAGAAGGCAGAACTCTGAATGGAAAACATCTAATTCTTTTGTAACTAGTGTGATACTTCCAAGACTGGCTCATGTTTTGCATGTGCTGTGCATCATTAGTTCTGTTGCATTGCTCCATTAGATGAAAATGTCACAACTTTTAGTTCATCCATTCTGGGTATACAGTTTATCTTCCTGTTAATGAATACCTGAGTTTTTTCTAGTTTTGAGCTATTAATAAACATTCTTGTGTGATTCTTCTTTAAACATGTGCTCTTTCTCAGTGATCTTAGATAATTACTTAGGAGTGGAATGACTGAGTCTACAGTTAGTGGATATTGAGTTTATAAGAAAGTGCCATTTCCCAAAAGTGATTATATTAGTTTTCATTCTCACAACATTGTAAGGCAATATCCCTCACATTGTTATCAGTTTGTAGTATGATCAGTCTTTATTTTTTAACTATCTTTGGTAAATATTAACACTGTCTTGTGATTTTAATTTGCGCTTTAAGATGAATAGTGATGTGAGCAATCTTGGGTTTATTAGCCATTTGGATAGCTTCTTTTTCCCAAAAATATTTTATTAAACTTTTCTAATTTCATACAACAGGTCTTAATCAAATTAAAAATCCCTCTCCATCCATGCCCGAGCACACCTCCACAACGGGCCTCATGTATCCTGCCATGCATGTTAAGTCCCACCCATTCAAGCATTTTACCCAGATGTCCTCTGCTGCAAGTTCATCCACTGGAGTCTATTCAGCCTATCTACAGATGTTAAGGAAGGCCTATTCTCCCTCTCCCAGCAGCAATCAGTTTCCAACAGTTCTCAGACTAAGCCTGGCCTCCCACCCATTTCCCTCACACTGCACTGGGCCCTTGGGTCCTTGTCTGATTGACTTGGCATGGGTCTTTTACTCAGTGCCACCACTGCCACAAGTTCACATGAATAACCTTCCAGTGGGCTGAAAGCCTCTGTTTCCCTATGTTCATGGACCAACCCTGGCTCGTACAGTCTTTCCTCCCCCCTCTTCCACAATAGTCCATGAGCTGTGAGTGGATGAGGTTTAATATAAGAGTACTATCCAGGGACATACACACACACACACACACACACACACACACACACACACAGTAAAGTCTGTTATTCTTTAAACTTGGTCAGTTGTGGCCTTCTGTGTACATTTGTTGTATAAGGAAACTTCACTGGTGAGAGTTGAGGGATGCACTAGTTTTCTTTCTACGCCCTGTTCCACTATGTTCCATGAGCTTTAGGTATAGAAGTTTCACTGTAGATGTGTCACCTAGAGCTGCACATCTCTCAGACATGTATTCTCTGTGTCTCACCAGTTGTGGAACTCTGCAATAGCCTCCATTTGTTGCAAAAAGAAGCTTCTTTGATGAGTGGTGTACGATATACTTGTCTGCAAATATTTAGCATATGGTAAGAAATTTCATTTCTCTAGAGATACAACAGAGATAAGTTTTCCTCTAGGATCTATGATCTCTCCAGTCAGGTGTATTTGACTGTGTTTACAGTGCGACCCATGAGTTCACTTCCATTGAGAGGGCTTTAAATCAAATTAGATAGCTGTTGATAACACCTCCCGCCCCCGCGCGCAGATAACAGTGCTACTACTGCACCAACAGAGGTAGTTTGCTGTGCTGGTCGTTATGTTTATTAGATTCTAGGGCTAGGTTGGACCATTGATTGATTTTCTCCCTTAGCAGCTTGCATAGTATTCCCTAGAACTATGAGAGCTAGACTTTAGGGAGAAGGTTTCCAAGACAGTTCCTCCTCCATTCCTCCAAGTCCTGTGTCCAAAGTATGTCCTGTTTTCAGCAGTAGGGTTTTACCTTCAAGTTCTGGGAGATAACCAAGGCCCCAGCAACAGCCTCTGTTATTTTGGGAGTCTCTTGGACCACTCTGGGCAACCACTCAAAGGACGGTCTCTCATGTCTGACACTGTGCTCCTTGCCCCCACATGCATTAGTGTTCAGACACCATGTGTGTGTATTTCTCAGGGGGTTTCCAAGTCAACACAAGTTCCTCTGTCATCCCATGCTACCCATGATTCATTCATCTCTCCTCTCTCTCCCTGTCCAACCTCCCTCTTCCCTTCCTAGTCTAAGCGCCCCTATTATGCTCCCTCCCCCATAATATCAACCTTCCACATCCCCCTCTCCTGAGTTCCCTCCTTCTCCATCCCCATGGTCCCCTTGTGGTGTTAGTATGGTGATCCATAATAGGAAACAAATGCTTGAATAAATGTAGTAGTTCACTGGTAATTAGGAAATGCATTGCAGAATTAGCATCATCAGAACTTTGTGTCTGGCTATGAACGGTGAGAAAGAGACTTAGATTACTCAAATATTTCTTCCTGGGGAGTCATATTCCCATGAAACATAAACTGTCCAGCATCTAGAAATATTTATTGAATGCATATTATTTAACAGAGCCTGTGCTTGACTCTAAGAGCATAACAGCTGCAAAAGCACACAAGGTCCTCACCTTACTGGGATACTGTTGATGATAAAGGCATTTATTAAATCATCACATGAATTGATGTAAAATTGCAACTAATAAAAGGACGCAGAAAAGTACACCTGGCACCTAGATCTTGCATTCCAATATCTTTCTCCAATAAAAAGAACCTGGCTAAAATACTTACAAAACTACAGCAGGAAACGCAGATGATAAACGTAGAATATCTTGTACTAGCAGAGCAAAGAGGCGCTAAAGACAAAACAAACCTGCCATATGATTGGAGCATGTCTAATGAAGGTGAAACAAGTGAAAGTTTCTCAAAGACAAACACTGAAGTAATATGGGTAGCAAATTAAATGAAGCAATAATGGAACATAACCCCAAATTCAAATTGAATGCCACCTCTGGTTCTTACAATCTTTCTGCCCCTTCTTCCTCAATGATCCCTGAGCCTTGGGAAGGGTCACATTTAGGGCTAAATACTCTATAGTCCAAAGTGATATAAATGGGTGATTGAATGAATTAATACATGGGGAAGAAGGAACAACTTTCTCATAATTGCTATTTATAATCCCAATAAATTATATGGATTCTCTACTCTAACAGAAGTGGAGAACAATACTCTCTCCTTAATTGTGGGTTGCACATAGTGACTTCCTTCGAGAAAGCACAGTATGAAGAAAGTAGGCAAACACTTTCTCTTGGTGATTCAGGTGATAAATCAGCTATGCAGTATAGGTCCCATCCAAAAGATATAAATGTCATCTACCAATAAGAAAAGTATCACACAAATATCAAACAATTGGTATTCTACAAACTATATGACCAGTACCTGTCAAAACTGTCACAATTATTAAAACTAATGTGAATAAATTTTTCACAGCTAAGAGAGGTCTAAGCAACTCAACATAGTGTGGTATCCTAAAACACAAAACTAATTGGAGTAGACTATTGACTCTGGCTAATATCATGTCAGTGTTGGTCCATTATTGTTTCAAATGTTTCACAGTAATATCAAATGATAATAAGGAAAATTGCTTGGGGTTGAGTGTATATAGGAACAAAATATCAAGAAGATGGTTCAGTTTGTTCCTTTAAGCAGTTCTAAATACAAAGCCTGTTAATTGAATAAGCATTGTCTAAGGTACATAGTCTGGGAGGGAGTTGGAGATAGAGAATGGCTTCATGAGGAAGTTATACTTATGTTGGAATCTAAAGGATGATGAAAGTATTAAGCAGATGTTTCTTCCATTTCTTTCAGGGAAGAAACAGCAAATTCAGAAGCCCTTGAAGTGTGCTGTGCTCAAGGGCAACAAGTATTTGCCATGCGATTTCTGTAGCATGATCAATATAGTGTGAAATATGAAAGAATACAATGTACAAGGTTTTCAAGCCACACAAAGTATTTTATCTTTATTTAAAAGTAATTGCTTTAAATGACAAAGAGTGACTCTTTGGTTTGGCTAACACAGGATTTATTGATATGGGGACAATGAAAGAGGCCAGGAAACCAGTTTAGACATGTGGGACATAGAACGCCTGGGAGCTGTCCAAATGAAGAAATCTAGTAAGTATTCAAATATATAGGCCTCAGCTCAGAAGACTTTTCAGTTAAACTTTATAAATATTCTGCATGTATGGAAGAGTTGAGACCACCTGGAATCTCTCATTCACGTGCATAAAGGCAGAAGTAGGAAGTGACTGATGTCTTGATTGCTAAGTTTATTTTACCATTTTTGTGATGAAACACTCTGATAAAAACAATTGAAGGTAAAAAATATCTATTCTGGTTCAGTGTTCAAGGGTATAGTATACCCTTGAAGTCAAGGCGGCAGGAACGTGGTAGTTATCCAAATAGGTACCGATGAATGACTTACTCTGCCTTTCCTCACAGGCCTTGCCGTGGGCTTGTGACAGGGTAGGGTTTGTGAATCATAGTGCTACTTTGAAAGTTGCCTCAGGTCAACATTTACTATTGACATAATCAATACACCTGCAAAGAGAAATAATTTCTCCAAACTCGACCCCAACTAAATCTACTCCATGCAATAAAGAAGCAGCTTTTCAATCTATGGCAATCTTACTCTGGTTTGGTTGAATGGTACTTTGCAGCTCAGGCTGAAGCAAAGGAACAAGCTTAACTTCTGGCTCCCTCATAAGGCAAGAATCTTTAATCCAGCAATGCCTCCCACATGAATCTTTTCCCTATAAACTTATCTCCTTACTCTTGTCTCTTTCTTTGCCTGAGTTTCTGATCTATAAGCCAAAGACTAAGACTAGAAGATCCATGACTTCCTGTCCCAGCTCTATTCTCATTATGTTGGTGGCTAGTGAAGTTGGGCCTCAAACCTGAATTAGAGTGGTAGTTATACATACCCACCTGTAACTCTACTCTGCAATCACTGTGGGTCCAGTGCTGGGGTTGCCTCTATGAGCTAGAACTGTCAAGGGGCCAGCTACATTTTCAATCCTCCTGTCTTCACAGAAGGTTGATCCCTCTGACTCTCACTGCATGTACACGCATAAAGACCTAAGTATGCCAGCCCACTGACTATTCTTCTGCCACAAGTCCTTGATCACATCTCACCAAAGAAGATGGCAACTTATAAAGGCGTCCTCACCATGTCTTATTATGTGCAAATCAGGTTACAGACACGAAATAATAATCCTGGGCCCCTAATGGTGGGACAAATATTTATAGGGCTAGACATAGCTGCCTTATTCCTGTATCTTGTCTAAGCTAATCAAGTCCTGGCTGATGATGTGACATTTCATTGAGTATGGCCTTTGACTCTATAACAAGATTCGCTTCATCATCTAGAAAAAGTGACGGATTAGACTTTGGTTGCTTAGTTGCTTGGCTTTACACAGACATCTTGGTCAGGCCAACTTTTGACTCATTTACAGGAAAGTAGTTCTCCCACTAAGACCTGGATTGTGGCCTAGTGTGGATATGACTATTGATGGGTAGCCTTAGGCCTCACTTTTCTCCTCTGCAAAAATACATATAAGGTTTCAGTCTATTTATGCTGCCCTGACTAAGGAGAACAGATTAGTAATTCAATCAGATGAAAAGTATTGTTGATGACCTTGTATGTGCCAAGTATATGGAATACAATGTAAACAGTGGTGAGTGAGCAAGACAGAAATGATCAAGGGCCTTATGAGATTGAGCAGTGGTTGAGGATGTAGCTTTATATACAGGGATAGCATCAAATCAGCCACATCATATCCAGGAGACAGAAGTTTCTAAGCCAGTGGGAAACCTGGGTGTGGTGGCAGCACACTATTGGTTCCAGCAACTAGGGAGGCAGAGGCAGGAGGATCTCTGCGAAATTGAGACCAACCTGCTTTACATAGCAAGTTCCAGGCAAGCTGAGGCTACAGGGAGACCCTGTCTCAAAAAAATTAAAATAAAAAATTCAAGCGTGTGGGAAAACAGGTGCCCTCTCCCTGAATAATGGACTGACTTGGGTCTGTTTAAGAAAAAATAAATGAGGGTCTGGAGAGATGGCTCAGTGGTTAAGAGCACTGACTGTTCTTGCAGAGGACCTGGGTTAGATTCCCAGCACCCACATGGCAGCTAACAACCATCTGTAGCGCCACTTCCAGGGTATCTGACGCCCTCTTCTGACCTTTGCGGGTGTTGCGTGACCCTTGCATACATGTGGGCAACACACTCATACACATAAAATTTTTTAAAAAAGTAAAAAAGGAATGAAAACCCATAAGGAAGGTTGTATCACATGAGGTTGATGCAGTGAATGGGTCCAGATCCCTGGGAGCCTTGGAGTGAGGATGACAAGTGTGAATTTAGTTTTTCCTATGATGGGCAGTCATGGGAGGTTTATGAGCAGGGGAATGAAGTAGTTTGACTCTGTCTCTTGGCTATGGTGATTTTTTTCCCCTGCAGTAAATATGAAAGGAGGTATCTCTTTGACACAGAGTTTTCACTTCCTCTGGATATATATCCAGAAGTCAGCTTGATAGGCCACATGGGAGTTCCATCTTAATATTTTTATTTTATGTGTATGAGTGTATTGCCTACATGTGTGTAAGTGCACCCGTGTCATGCAAAGCCCGTGGAGGTCAGAAGAGGCCATCAGATCCCCTGGAACTTGAGTTAGAAATGGTTGTTAGCTGCCATGTGGGTGCTGGGAACTGAACACAGGTCCTCTACAAGAGCATTCAGGTCTCTTAACCACTGAGCTATCTCTCCAATCCCTCATTCCTTTTTTTTTTTTCTTAAACAGACCAGACTCAGTTCCTTTTCAGGGAGAGGGCACCTCTCCAGTCCCTCATTTTTAATTTTTTAAGGAGTTTTCATAGTGTTTTCCATAATAGCTGTACCAGTTTATAGTCTCAGCAACACTGTGCAAGGATTTCTTTTCCCACATACTTCTTAGCATTTGTTACTTTTACTTTTTTCCCTTTAAAAATCCATCAGTGGGTGAACGGTCAAAGTAAATTTATATAGACACAGCGAGATCCCATTCAGTAATTTAAACTTTTTTGGTTTATTTAGTTTTATTTTATGTGTATGAGTGTTATAACTGCATGTTTGTACGTGTACCCATGTTGTGCAGTGCCTGCAGAGGACAGAACAGGATGTCGGATCCCCTGGAATGGGAGTTAGGGATGGTCAGTGGATACTAAATTATTGTTAGGTAGGGAAGTAGTGCTGGAGTCCAAAATAGCTAACAATGATATACTCTTTATTTTAAAAGAGCTAGAAAAAATGGGTTTGAAAGTTTAGCTCATGACAAAGTCATAAATGGTTGGGAACGTCGCTCGGTTGGAAGCATGATTGCCTAGTGTGCATGAAGCCCTGGAGTCCATCCCTAGCATCACATTAAACTGAGTGTAGTGGTACATGCTTGCAATCCGAGCACTCAGGAAGTAAAAGCAGAAGGATCAGGATTTCAAGATTATCTTCATCTATATAGTGACTTCAAGTGCAGCTTAGACTACATGAGGTCCTGACTCAGAAAAGAAAGGAAAAAGAAAATATTTGAGTAAATAATACTAATTACCTCCTTTGGATTATTAGACAATAAAAACATGAATGAAGCCATCAGACTTTATACAAATGACCAAATCAACAAATTTATGTCAGTTCAAAATCAAAATAAGAGCCCAGTGTCATGTTGTATCCATGTAGTCCTAGCTACCCAGAAGGCTGAGGAAGGAGATCCCCATTTAGCCTGGAAAATACACTGGGACTCCATGTCAAAGAGAAAGAGAGAGGAGAGGGAAAAGAAGTGTAGAAAGGAAGGAGAGAGAAAAGGGCAGAAAAGAAGGAAGAAAGGAGAGAGAAAAATATCAAATGTTAAATTTAAAAGCATAAAGTAAAATCACTCTAGTTGCTAAACAAAGGATGGGTTGAGGAATGTGGCCCTCTCAGAGTCCTTCCCCAAAGCCCACCTCTTGTCAGGTTTGAGGCTACAGCTCTATGCATGTACAGAGGAAGCTACTGGCTACAATAGTCAGTTCCCTCAAACTAAGGAGGCCCATTGGGGAAAAAAACCTACATTATATAAGTGGGTTTGGGAACCAAGAGTCAGAAGTCCCTCCACCCATCATTGCTCTGATCTTGGATTCTTCCCCAACCCCTTGAAGATCCCCACCGTTTCTGCCTTTTTCTGTTATACCAATGGCATTTCAGTGTTGTTGGGCTAAAGATGCACTAACTAGGCATCTTCTTCCCCAAATCCCTTCCATACAGGGTCTCCTCCTGGTGTCTCCTAACCACAGTCTAGAAGAGCGCTGGGCCTAGTGCACTGCAGCCAGTGCACACACAGACAGGACCTTTGTACACAAGGCAGAGCTGGATGCTGCCCAGTCAGTCTCTTGATGTTGGTGGGCCCAGACTGAGGAGCTCTGAAGCTCCCCACCAGGAAGACAGGAAAGGTCTGGGGAAAGACTGGGCTCTACCCAAGGCCATGCTCCGTGGTGGAAGCCAAGCCAGGACCTGAGTTTAGCTTTCCAGACTCCGAACTCCAAGCATTTCTCCACCCCAAAGTGCTGTCAGCCCATTCCAAAAAAGGAAACAAGAGTCTAAGAACAGCTTTGGAGCAGGAAACCACAACTCCCTTGCCAAGCTCTGTTTCCCAGCAGAACAAGGCCCTTTCATTCCTCAGCAATGCTCGTACCTTACTGCCTCCTGGCCCTGATTTCACTCCAAGACCATTGGGACTTTGGTCAGCCTTGGATCAGGACAGGAAGCTTGGATTGCACATCGGAAGGTTTTACTTCACTTCTCAGTGGTGTTACAAACATACCAGATTCGAAGCTGGTTCTGCGGGAAGGTCAGCTGCAACTATTCAAGCGTTTATACCTCTGCATGGACTGGGAAAGGCCAGCTCGTATCCCTCTCGGCCTTCACCAGGGATCTGGAGGTAAATGAGGGCATTCATCCAGCACTCGGCATGAGGCCAAATCCAAAGTGAACCAATGCACCTACTCCACCCTGCTGCCATCATTCTGCTCTCCTTGTAGGAAATATTTTTTCCCATTTCCAGGCCTGAATTCACACGTACTATACATTCAAACCTGTCTTACACTTCATGCCCCATGCCAATAAGGCTGGCCAGCGATCCCCAAGAATCCTCCTGTCTTTGCCTCTCCAGCACTGAAATGAGAAGTATGTGCTGTCTGCCCCACATGTTCATTACACCCAGAAGTTTTTTTCATTGGCTCTTCCAGGAGATTTCTCCTTTCTTGAACAGAGGGTCTCTGTGGCCTCGTAATCCTACTCTGAGAGCCACTGCGATCAAGGCAGCTGAATAGCTAAGCAACCATCAGGCCTTTTTCCTGAGTGTGAGGGCAAATATGGAATTTGTCTTTCTGAGTCTGGTTTATTTCACGGAACACAATGATTTCAAGTTCCACCCTAGATTCTAATTTTATGTGTGTGTCTCTGTGTGTTTGCGTGTGTGTGTCAGAGAAAGAGAGAGAGAGAGAGAGAGAGAGAGAACCAGAAGGGGGACTATGCAAGGGGAAGAGTTCTTATGGGAAAGGGGCTGAAAAAAGAGGTGTGACATGAAATAAAAAAGAGGGTTGTTGAGGAGAAGGAAGTGGACAAACGGGGATGGGGGAGGGGAAGGAGAGAAACAGGCTTAAGAACAAAGTATATATAAAATGTCACAATGAAACCCATTATTTGTGTGTATGTGTATGAACATGTGTGCACCTGTGTGTGGAGAAGCTAAGGGTCAATGTTGGATGTCTTCCTCAATCATTCTATACCTTATTTGAAACAGTATCTCTCACTGAACCTGAAATTCAGCAATACAGATACACCGTCTCTGCACCTCCAGTTCTGGGATTACAGGAGTGTACTGCCCTGCTCTGCTTACATTCCCATACTTGGTCAGAATACTTGCACAGCAAATACTTTACCAAGTGAGACATCTCTGTGGTCCCCTATTTTTTTTTTTTAAAGACAGGTTACCATTATCTCAGGCTGTCCTGGAACTCGAAATGTAGGAAAGGATGACCTTGAACTTCAGATACTCTTTCTGAGATTACAAGTATGTGCCACCACGCCTGGTTTATGTGGTATGAGGGATCGAACCCAGGGCTTCATGCATGCTACACACCATCACGCCACGTTAGCTACAACCCAAACTGGACACTCATTAAGTAACTTTTCTTTCTGCCAACTGACCAGGCTAACAACAGTCTTCTATGTGTAGTGCATAGGTGTACTGCACCATGCCCTTGTAGAGGGCAGTTTTAGGATCTTACTTAATCCTCACAAATAGTAAATCTGGGGCTGGAGAAGTGGCTCAGTGTAAGAGCACTGGCCTCTTGCAGAGGACCCAGGTTTGCTTCCCAATACCCACATGGTAGCTAACAACCGTCCGTAACTCCAGTCCCAGGGAAATCTGACGCCCTCGTCTGACCTCCAAGGGCATTGCATGACACAAGTGCACTTACATACATGCAGGCAGTACAGTCATATACATAAAAATAATCACTAACGTATTTGAAACAAATAGTAAATCTAATAGCAAATACACAGACAGCCACTGAAGCACTTTACTGAAAGTTTCCAGGAAAGTCAAGGTCATAAGAAGTACAAAGCACAATGTATTAAGTAGCTTCTTTAAATATCTTGGCTCTTTTCTCAGAATTCACCTTCATTGGAAGCTGCTTCAATTCTCTCTTCCCAACTGTGTTTTCCTCATTTTCTCTAACCTCTTAGTGCTGAGAGGAGGTAGAGACTACAGTCGTAAATTTTCCCAGACATGCAACCATTTACATAGAGTTTACATTGTATTAGGTGTATAAGTTAGGTGTATAAGTAACCCAGAGATGGGTTTAAAATACACAAGAGAATATGTATAGATGTTATTCAAACGGTGTGCAATTTTATATAGACAACTGGAGCATCTCTGGACTTTTGATATCCATAGCACGAGGGTGTCCTGGGATCAATCCCCTGCAGCTACTGAGGAAGATGAAGCCATGATGACAGCTCTCACCAGAAACCAGTCATGTAGCCATCTTGGTCTTGAACCTGCCAAAGTTCCTAACAGCAAGAAAAGAAAGGTCTGTTGCTTCAGTCACCAGTCTGTGTTTTTTTTCTCTAGCATCCCAAGCTAACTACCAGTGACTAGAGGCCAGAGCTTTGCTTTTCACACTAGGCATCAATCACAGTATGAACCTCATTCTGCAAGGGAAACAGGTCCAGAAAGCATCCTCATTTAGCTAAGGTCTCTGAGCTATTTAGGCCAGAGCTATGACTCAATTCTACCAGTTCTGAGTCCAAGTCTAATATTCTAGTCCTGCTTTCTCAAAATATGGCTCAAGACCAATATGTTTCAGAATCCCCTAAGGGGGTGCTTGTGCAAGCAGACTCAGAGGGCCCCATCTCAGGCTTGCTAAATCACCACATGTGAAGATGAGCAAATGAATCTTCATTTTAACTACTTGTCCATGTTTAGGTTTCCTCATAAAAGAAGTTACTTTGGCTTACTCAGGCTGCCATAACAAAGTACTGCAGACTATGTGGCTCAAACAGCAGATCTTTATTTTCCCGTGGTTCAGAAGCCTGATACCCAGGCAGGGGCATGGTTGGGTGGTTTTTTCTAATCTTTTATCTTTTATTTTTATTTTACGTGTATGAGTGTATGGCTGCATGTATGTGACTTCAGCTGTGTTGTGAAATGCCTGCAGAGGTCAAAAGAGGGCGTTGGATCCCCAGGAACTGGAGTTACGGTTGTTAGCTGTCATGTGGGTGCTGGGAAGCAAATACTGGTCTTCTGCAAGAGCACTCAGTACCCTTAACCACTGAGCCATCTCTCCAGTCCCAGAGTTGCTTTCCTATAAAGCCAGTGTGCATGGCTTCTTATGGGCAACTTCTTGCATCTTCATGTGGTTTTCTCTCTTTGTGTCTTAATCCATTCCCATAAGGACGGTAGTCACATTGGATTAGGGCCCACATTAACATCCTAATTTTAACTTGTTCACTACTTTAAAGACACCATGGCCAAACACAGTCAAGCTCTGAGGCAGCTGAGGTTAAAACTTTAACATATAAATTTTGAAGGACACAATTCAATTTAGAAGAGAAGGCTTAAACAAAAACACAATCCCCAAGCCATAAGCAACATTGACTGAGGGTTGGCTGAGACAGGAGTCCTTACTCCCTGTTTTTGTCTCTCTCAACATAATAGCGTTCTTGGGCCACTATCAGCATACATGTGACCTAGCAACCTGTGCAGAAAGGCTCTTGCCCTCTGATGTATATATAAGTCAGCTCCATTTTCATGTCTCCCAGAGCCATAATGAACTGCAATCCAAGAGGAAGGCACAGTTCCAGAGGCAATTAAAATTAAAACTATCCACCATGTTGGCTCAGTATCAACATAGTAAATACTATCTTTCATGTCCTGCAGCAAAGGAAATCAAGTTCATCATCACACAACATCTGAAAGATGATTTCTAGGAGGGATGGATGTGGAAACCCAAAGCTCTGCCATACCCTGTGCCTTTGGAATATAGCTATGCCTAAAAGGTCTGGCACACAGGTTCCAAATGGTCTGCCAAATGGGCTCTCCAGTGTTCCTTTAACATTCACATAGACGTGCCAGTTTCCCAGAAGATCTGGGTCCCGGAGGAACTGGGTCTCCCAGCTCCACTTCTTGACTGCCCAAAGCTGTTGCTCCAACGGTCCCATTTCCTATGTTCCTAGACATGAAATCATGTGCGAACATGAGCCTTAAGCATCTAGGCAGCTCAGAAACGTGACAGAGTTGGAACAGTGGTTTTAAGAAGCTGATATGCTACAGCTTTGAGAAACTGAATGTAGACTCGCACATACTTCTTGCCTAGGTGCTTAGAGGGCCTTACATTTACATGATGGGAGCTAGCTGACTAGAACAAGGGGCTTCTCAGGCAGCTAAGGGAAAGAGGAAGGGGCAAGAAAAGGTAGAAAAGGACAGAGTGTGGTTCAAGCTCCGGGAACACATGCTGGAGAAGATGAAAGTTCTAATCATGGGCTCTCACTTCCAGAGAGCATGCCCCGCTTATTCTTGATAGCCTCTGACCTGGAGGTTTCTGTGCAAACCTGTTTCCTAATCCAGATGTGGGAGTCTCTTTTCACCCTAATAGAAGGAGAACGTGTGAGGTGTTTGCTCCAGAGTGAAGACTTCTTCTGTAAAAAGTCTGCATATGCCTCTGGGGCCCACCCCAGCTGAGCTCATTCAACAGGCTGATTCCAGCAGCCTTGAAAGCAGCTGCTGCAAGCAATATCACCCCTTGAAGACAGCTGTGTTTCCCTGGAGGGATGTGATGTCATCCCCCAGGCATCTGGGGTGGGATTTGAGAGCTCCCTTCATCCTGCCTTTGTTTTATTTATGTGCACATCTGTGTCCTTTACTTAACTGAGAGCCCCTGAAGCCAACGATTGCATCTGATTCGTATTTCTAACACACTCATCCCACAGCCCACAGCCTAGAACCTGTCTCTAAATACATGATGGTTTGATGTTCACAAGGGAGCCCCATAATCAAAAGAACCTACAAGATGAAGAGTGAAGTCAGCAGGTTGGATGTGGGTCAGGAGATCACTAATTTTTGGCAGGCAGCCCTTCTCCTGGGATACAGCTGTTGGTTAGGCCTGGGGCTCGGGCTGGGGCTGATGTGAGATCTATATGCTTCTTAATTCAAGGTAAAAGACTTGGCTGGCTGAATTCCTTGATTTACAAGACACATGCAAAGCCTTCTAAGGGAACATTAGGTTCTCCCAAATATTCCCATAGCCACAATAACTTTCCAAGAGTTCATCCTCCTGTTCTTCCTCCTCCTCCCCCTCATCTTTCTCTGTATGTGTATTGTCTCCCTTCACTGTATCAGCAATATATGATCACTAATGAATATTTGAAGCATTTCAAATAAGTGGAGGAAGTAGAAAATGTCATTCACATTGCAAGTGCCCAAAGATAGCCCCAGTCAATATTTAGAAATATTTTGTTCCAGTATTTCTTTTAATCTTTCTGAGCACTGAAGGTTTGTGCATGTTTGCTTTAATTCTACTGCTTAGTGACAAATGGCAAGGAGGTGAAAAGGACAGAACAGACTAAGACAATGTAAATGCCAAGAGGGCTGAACTTGAGTCACAGCTGCTCTACTGACATGACTCACAGTACTGAGCATACATTAACCCTCCCTGGGCTCAGTGTTCCCATCTGCATAATGGGG
Source organism: Nannospalax galili (assembly GCF_000622305.1). Classification (NCBI taxonomy): domain Eukaryota; kingdom Metazoa; phylum Chordata; class Mammalia; order Rodentia; family Spalacidae; genus Nannospalax; species Nannospalax galili. The sequence goes on along the minus strand of NW_008334861.1, from coordinate 1,580,823 downwards.
GACTGGACTGCATGAGTTCAAAAGTCTGTTCCACCTTGATGACCCTTTAAATTCATCATGGAATGGGGAAGGATTCTAGGAGAAGTTATTATTTGAACTGAGACTATATATCTCTGTTAATAGGTTTGGGAGAAAGCACTGTAAACTACCTCTGTCAACAGGCTTGGAAGGGAACATTCTAAGAGAAACAAAAGGCAGACAAAATGACTGAAAGAAGTTGGAAGACAAAGCCGTCCTAGGAAAGAGGCTCTGTAAGCTTGAGATTGTGGGAAGACGAAACTTGGACTAGACACCAGACACCTGGAATCCTTTCTGTTGTAGATCCTCTTGGTCTAGGAGGTCCTCTGGATCTGAAATGGGCTCTAAGCAAAGGAGGCCATGAGCAAGTAGTACAAAGACTAGTAGTTAGGAAATGCCCAGGAGACAAAGGCAGCTGTTGCTCACCCAGTTATGAGATGCCAGGGTAGGTCTGATCTGCCTGGCCCAGCTGAGAGGCGGTACTGTGGAATTAAGAAGGGTAGCAAGCAGGAGCCCCAAGCAGTCCATCAACTGTGAATGTGCCAAACCTGAGGGCAAAGCATTCAAAGAAACTGGAATGAGAAAGGAGTAAAAATTTGTAGAATAATTGATAAGGTGGCTGGAGAGATGACTCAGCAGTTAAGAGCACTGGCCACTCTTACAGATGACCTGGTTTCAATTACCAGCACCCACATGGCAGCTAACAACCATCTGTAACTCCAGTTCCAGGGGATCTGATGCCCACTTCCAACCTCCATGGGCTTTGCATGACATGGGTGCACTTACATGCATGCAGGCAAAACACTCGTACATATAAAATAAAAAGAATGAAATATTTTAAAATAAAAAGGGAAAAATCATTAGAGTGATTTGATGATTGAGACACACAGTTTAGACTCTTCTCACTATCTTTGCCAGTTGTCCTCGCATCCCCAGTCTACTATGGAAGTGGAGGTGGAGGCGAAGATATTTAGAGTCAAGCTTCCTGGGAAAGAAGGTGATTATGATCATGATCCGGGTATTTGTTCACTTGTTTATTTACCATGCATGTCCACAAGGCCAGTGAGTGGCCAGCCATGAGAAAGAGCACTAGCCAAGCTCCCAGCGAATCCTCCCTTCCAAGAACCAAATCTGCAAGATGAACATATCAGAAGCAATAGAATACTGCCCAATTCTTTCTTATTTAAATAAACTTTGAAGGAATGATGTTGCTTGGGTTACTGCCTCAAGGTCGAAAGAGTGTGGCTCTTCACAAACATCATTAACTAGATCAAAGGAAATGTAGCCTGTCTTTCCATTTATTCATAACACTTTATTATCTTAAAATATAATAAAAGAATTTCAGAGTCGAACTGGAATTTGAAAGCAGTTTAGTCCAGAAGCATTATTACCCTGAGTTAAACATATTGGTAGACACATTTATTAGCCTCAGGGTTCCTAAAAAGAGGCAGTTTTCTAAATGAAAGTGTGTCCCCACCCACCCACCTCCCACTATTTGTTACCAAGCAAATTACATAGCCAGGCTCAAGTAAGCAGCCTACAGAGATGCCTCTGGGAGCCATAAGGCCTTCCCGGAGTCCTGCATCACTGCATTCCCACACAACCAGCCAGCATTTGTCCTTTTCTGCAGGACAGACTTTCTTGCAGCTGAGCACATAATTCAGAGATAAATTTGACAGCCCCAAGAGCCCTTTTCATCTCAGCTGTATGTTCCACAGCTCCTTGATCCCTTGCTGACCCTCTTCTCTAATGATGGTTTAGAAGAAAAAAACATTTGAGCTCAACATAAACATCCTACGGTGGACTTTTATCTGAAGGCAGCTACCTTTGGAAACTTGAAACATGTGCCAGGAGAATTTCAGAATCTGTAAGTAGCTATGAGTCAATTTCCCAGACCCTTACTGTGAAAAGCAGAGCCTGACCAATCCCATGGCCCATCCACCCATGCCCAATTTGCTATGCATCAGTCACTCTCTAGAAAAGGCAGGTAAATAAGCTGACTCTGTATTTGTGCCATTCTGTCCTTCCTCTCTAAGAGATTGGGTGTCGTTAAGGAATATCCTGCAATCACAACATGCCATAGAGAGTAGACAACAGCCCTAGTGATGGCCTTGGTGGCAGTAACAATGTTAGAGTTTAAAATGCGTAGGGTGGAGGTGACCTGACATTCTAGAGTCGCTAGGAGGAACTCTGCTTGTCCCAGGAGGACCTCATCCTTATCCTTATCCCAAGGCTTTGCTTAGCCTCATTGCCTGCTCACTCACATGCTGCCAGCCTCCTCTTAAAGGCAGTGCGGCACACTTCAGGACCTCATCAGTACCAAGCTTTTCATAGTCTTCTGGATAGCTTTACTGTCAACTTGACACACCTGGGTTGAGGGAGCCTCAGTTGGTAAATTGTCTCCATTGGACTGGCCTGTGGCCCTGTCTGTGGTGCATTTTCTTGATTGTTGAGTGATGTGGGAGGGCCCAGCCCACTGTGGGTGGTGCCACCCCTGGGCAGGTGGGCCTGTGTTGTGTAAGAAAGCAGGCTGAGCAGGGGCCAGGGGAGCAAGCCAGTAAGCAGTATTCCTCCATGGCCTGTGCTCCAGCTCCTGCCTCCAGGTTCCTGCCCTGAATTCCTACCTTGGGCTCCCTCAGTGATGCACTGTGACCCGGGAGATGTAAGCCAAATAAATCCTTTCCTCCCCCAAGTTGGTATCAATCAGAGGGTTTTGTCACAGCAATGGAGAAGCAAAGTAGGACACATAGTGATCATAAAGACACTTTCATTCTCTCCTCCCTTCATTATCTATGTGGTGATGACAAAGGCCTTCCTGCTAACACTTGCTATGAATCTCCCTTTGCCTCTGTCTACAGTCGTCATGGTGCTTGAAGCTCAGACTACAGATTAATCATCTATCAGTAGACTGGTAAATGCCCTGTGCAATGGGGGGCAGAACTGCCAAACCACCTTAACACAAGCAGTAACAACAGGCCATCCAACCAGGCTGTCCTGATACAGGATCCCAGGCCTTGAAGAAATCAGTTTCAGATCTGTGGCTCATTATTTCTCCAGGTCAACTCAAGATGGAAGAGACCATGGTATTCAGTTGGCTCCATGACTTGCTAACACTATAGGAGAGCACCCTTGCATGATGCCTTTCCTTTTAATCCTGGACAAAAATGGAACCCTCGCCATGATGATACACAAGGCCACAGTGCAGTCTAGGCAAGGCAGCAAGTTACATGTCAAACCATAGGATGAAGACCCATGACTGACTCTACCCCAAGCTCCACACTAGTGTAAGGGAAGAGTAGACAGCCTTGTGGAAAGGGAAGTGAAGAAGAAGGTGCCATATTTGCAGATTCCTAAACATCTGTATAGCCAAATCTACCTCCACCGTAGTAAAGTCCCAGCTAAATTCTGATGAATTTATGAGTTTCAAGCTATGATTCACCAGCTACACCTCAAGGGGCCCACCATGAATCTACAGCTTTGTTAGGGATTCTAGGCTGCCTCCAAAATTCTTGATGTTATGAAACAGAAAGATACAAGATTTTGAATCCTCTGGGACCTCATTTGTTGCCATACTAATTGGCAGACTCATCTCTAAGGCTTTTATATCATTGCAATCTGGTGATTCTCACCTTTGATTAATCACATCTCCTTGAGGGAGTTCTCTCTGGGGTCTCTGCTGCCTGTGGCGCCACCAAATACCACCATGGTGGCAGAGTGGAGGTGGGAGGGCACTGCCACAAACATTATGGTGTGAATGATAATAACGTCATGGCTTGGATCCAAGCACAGTGTTGAACACATCTCCCATAGGCCTGTGTCCCTTCTGAGGTTGGGGCAGCTCTCCCGGTGACACACGGTTCCCATCTCCAACACAGCTTGTCACAGAAGGACATCACTGTGCAAATATTTCTCTGCTTCCAGAACAGCTCTTATTAGTGCTCGGCTCAGGAAGTTCTCTGGCCATGAAGCACCTCATTGAAAATATCTGCTTCTTCTTGGTGGATGAATAAATGTTTGGGGAGATATTCAACAAAATGACCAAGAACATGACAAAAAGCTTCTCAACCCTTGCAGGTTATCACTACACAATCCATGACACCTGCTCCTCTAGTCACCTGCAAATATTTCCTTGAGCTCCCATCTAGAAGAGCTGCATCTGGCATTAGGGCTTAAGGAAGACATTTTTCGGTATGTTGACACATATTTGACCAGTTCCACTAACTGACCGCCTGGTAGTTCCTCTTCATTTCTAGGGCATACAAGCAGATAAGCAATGGGCCTTCCTCTCCAGTACTGATGGTCAGCAACCACAAGATGGTGGCCATACTGCCCCAGGAATCTATTGTCCTGCTTGCTGGACAGGTCCAACACATCCTTTTCCTCTTCACTCATCTTGATAGTCTTCTTCATACACATCAGGTTCTGCTGGCCTATTCATGTGTGTGGTCCAGAACTGAGCTCCAGACTCTAGACATGGTTGGTTTGCAAAATATTCACTACTTCCTCTGTAAAGGGACAGTGAGGCCAGCAAGTCACCATGCTTTAAACAGGCACTTCAGACTGAGTGGAGGATCAGAAAACAGAAAACATGTTTATTCATCAGCTGGCTCAGTAGAGTTACTTCTGAAAGTCTGAGTATAGGGTGTGAGGATTGTTTATAATATTTATAGAAAATTCAGTGTCATTTTGGATCCACACCTGTACTGGTGGGTCCACCAGTTATAGGGCCTCTTAGCTTATGTAACTGCAGACCAGGACATAGGGGTGTACATCACAGGGGGTCATACACAGGGGTCTATGTGACCAGGGCCATGAACAGGGATCTCCAGCCTATGGGTAGGGAGACATGAGCTGGAATTCCAAGTATGTTTACAGAAGCAGAAACAAAGAGTAAGCCTACACTTGTTCTCTTAAGCACGTGTGACAACTGATTTCCTTGGGTAAACTAGAAGCTATTTTCTCATTTTGTTGCTGCTGTTTTATAGGCAACCCGCTTTGGGTTTTTTGTCATTTAATTTTAGTTTTCCTTCTCATTTAATTTTAGTTTTCTTTTTCACTTCCATTCTGGATGACGCAACAGACTCCCATGGCCCTATATCACACTGTAGGCCCTTTTGAGCATTAGGGTCCACAAAGTAGGAACGTTTTCTGAGTTTCTTCATAGCCAAAGCTCTCTAACAGTGAATTTACAATGTTTTAAGTATGATGGATTTTTAGGGTAACTTTCTATAGTCATCTCCTTTGGTTTTGCTAAAGTACTACAATGTACAACAGTTACATCTTCCTTTCCAAGACTTGAAGCTTTTGTGATTTTGTCAAAACTACTTTCTATATCTTCATTTGAATCACTTATGTAAATTTGGAACTGACTGAGCTCAAGACTTGACTTTTGAAACAAATCCCAAAAGATGTCTACCCAGTGTTGAACCCCAGCTCTCCATTGGAACACTCTTGGCATTGTTGCTTAGAAAGTTGTGAGTCCATTCACTCATATGATTATTTGGCTCATATATCTCAAAGAAGTTATGAGAATCTTAATGGGTAGCTATCAAGTGAAGAATCCGAAAACACTTAGATTCCTGGAATGTCACAAGTAGAATGCTGATTACATGTCTGTCCGATGTTGAACAAGGAACACAGACACACAGAGAAAGGAATGGTTAAAGCCACCAAGGTAGCAAAGTATAGGGAAGCTCTTCTTCCCTGCAACACATACCTAGGCCTCCATAATTGCTGCAAAGTTCTACTCACAAGGAAAAACTGGCACTAGCATGATCATCTGGAACGTGTGAAGCTTCCTTCAAAAATAAGCCATCCCACTCACTGTCCTACCACCAGTACAGCAGTAGAAAGCCAGAAAACATCATTCTTTCTTTGAATTTGGAGCTTGATGTCCCGCCCCACAGCTCTCTTGTACACAGGGTCAATACAAATCCATGGATATTGTAGTGGTGACCCCTAAGCACACTTAGGTCAAGAGCATAATGACTTTGGATGAGTGATGGTGGTGGAGTATACATGACATATCTAGTACCCTAGAACATGGGGTAGGTCAGGGACAAACCTTTTGACAGGTGTCCAAACAGCTATTACTTATGTTGAGCACTACTCCAAGGGTGAGCAGCCTCTGCAGCTATGGTCTTGCACCATTGTCACAAATTGGATATGAAAAGAAGAAATTGATGGGTATAAAATCCTTGCTGAGCCAGGTGTGGTGGTACATGCCTTTTGTCACAGTACTTTGGAGGTGGAGGCAGGCGGATCTCTGTGAGTTTGAGGCCAGCCTGGTCTACATAGTGAGTTCCAGGACAGCTAAGGCTAAAGGGAGACCCTGTCTCAAAAAGACAAAAAAAAACCAAAACAAAACAGAAACCTTGCTGATAAATTTCTTAACCAGTTGATAAGCATATTTCACCTGGCTTCCCTTGGTATGTTGGTTTGGTTACTGCTATCCCCCTAACTTTTATTTCCAGAACTTTCTCTGGCTCCTATGTTCTCAGGATCAACCTACATTCTGCATCACCACATCTCTCCATAACACCATCTCTCTGTTTTCTCTTTTTTCTCTCTCTCTCTCTCTCTCTCTCTCTCTCTCTCTCTCTCTCTCCTTGTTCTTTTTATTCTAGCCTTAGGCTCATGTTCCAGGTCCTGAAACCTAGAGCTTATACTGTTACATGTCCTGTCAGAAGCAGTTTTCCTTGGTCCAGTTTTCACTCAGAGCCAAGGAAATGCTCCTAGGCCTCAGAAAGTGGAGACCATAAAAGGAAAACCATTGGGATTCCCAGGGGCTAGTTCTGGAGTGTGAAAATGCAGCTGAGTTCTTGAAGATGGCTTGTGATGAAGGGTACCTGAGGCAAGGTGCTCATGCTGGCCTTCATTTGTGCTTGTCTTGCTTTCTCAAAAAAAATTCACAGTTCCCTGTCCAGCCAGTGCTCTGCAGACTATTTTGATGCCTGTGAACTGGAAGCCCCACTGCCCTCCATCTTCATTTCCCCATCTCTAGCCAACAGGCCTTTTCTCTGTGATTTCTCATCATTCTCTCAGCCTTCCCTCTATTTCCATGGCTTTGTGCCTACTGTGAAGGAATTTCCTCTGAGATAAAACAACAAAACATTCAAAGGAAGATAAATAACTGGATGTTCTATAGGGAAGTGAAGCATCCTGCAGGGGAGTATGTTAACCACAGGAAGTAAACAATTCAGTAGCTTCAGGAAGTCCCTGACACTGACTAATTCACTAGGCCCCTCCTTCCCTAGGTGTCTTTAAGAGGTAAGGACTGCTGAGAAGCACTCTCAGACCAGCTGACTTGCTTAAAAGAGGCAGAGACCAAACAGGTTCAGAGAAACTGAGTTCTCTGGAAAAGATGCTCTCTGGCCTGTTGAGCTGTGTGCAGGTTGTGCAGTGCACTCTGGGTTTCCTGCTTTCATGAGCCGTCACCCATGCTGAGGTGTGCTTTCATGATATAGCTTCCTTGGAGTCATTACTGCTCCTGTAACACCTCTCCCATACTCCTGTAAGTAACCCCAATAAAGTTTCCTGGCTCACCAGTTGGATTTTGGTGGTAGTCTTACTTTTGTCTGTAGCTGTTTCCCTATTCAGAGTCAGTAGACATTTGTCCACATCTCTCTAAGAGAGTCACAAACACTGTCTTTAATCATCTTGTTTCTTTACCTAGGATCCCCCTTCCACCTCTCATGTCACCCAACCACCAACTTTGGGCACTTTTTCAAAACCTATCTGTCTTTTAAGCCCATTTTGAAAGTCTTGTCAAGGACTCAGCCATTTAACAATTACTATGTGGCAGACAATCTTCTAGGTATTATAGAAAAATCTATAGAAAACACGCAGAAAAGATCTTTATTCTTGCAGACCTTGTAGCTTTATGTGGTGTTGCCACTGCACATTATAGGTAACACCTGAATAAAACAGCCTGGCTCCTAAATTTAGTTTTTAAGAGTGGGCCCAAACTCACAGGACACTCATTCCTTTAGATGTCTGTTGAAAGGGTCTCCTGGAACTGTGTTGGTGGAGCTGTGTTTGGAACTGTGTCTTTGAGTCAAGCCCCACCCACGATTTTTATTCAAAACCATTTCTCCAGCTTCAATTGGGGAAGTACAAGCTTGAATTCATCCTTATCTTATCATTCCATCCTGCCTTTTCACCCCTAGTTCTAGAATTCTCATGTACACAATGTCAAGCATCCTTTTCTCAATCTTTATATTTTCAATGAAGATGGATGTGCTGTCTTTCAGTACTTTGATATGTTAATTCTCAAGCATACCCACATTCATTCCCTATCTTGGGATAGACTAACAAATTGAGGTTTCCAAGAAACAAGATTAGGTGCCCACATTACAAGAACACATGGTTAAGTGAGTTTGCCATGGTTAATTAAAAGTAATTAATACAGATTATGTCTTCTATAAAAGTCATTCCTACAGCTTTATTAAAAGAGGCAAATATTAATCAAAGAAGTATACCAATGTAGAAAAAATCCCCCTTCCAGATGTAGTGTGTGAACTGAGACAGAAATAGGAGGATTTTGTTAAATTTCATCCAATGAGATCAATGTGTACATAAGCCTTTTAGAAAGAGACAGCATCTGTGTTTGACGGAAAAGCAAGGAAATCAGTATAGGCAGAACCCCACAGAGGATGGAGGGGGATGCAGAGGATGATGCCACATGGAAGTCAGGGCTTGGAAGCCAATGGTTAGACTGCTGTTTATTTATCATAAAACTGAAGATTACTGTAATATCAAGAGAAGTTCCAAGCTTTGTAAAGATTCCTCTGGCTGCTGTGCCAGGGATAAACTTGAGGATACAGGTAGACCATTTATTATGCTGCTGCACTAATCTAAGAGAGAGATGCTGATGGTGGGAAGCATGATTGTGGCAATAAAATGGGAAAATTGACATTTAAGAATTTGAGCCGCCATAATAGACTGGGAAGTACACTGGTGTTCAGTTGGATTTCTGTTGCAGTGATAAACGCCATGACCAAAGCAACTTGAAAAGGAAAAGTTTTATTTCAGCTCATAGTCCATCACTCAGGGAAGTCAGGGTAGGGCAAACCTTCACAGAGATGGCACCATCCACAGAAAGCTGTGACCTCCTGTATCAACCAAAAATCAAGAAAATGTCCCACACACATGCCCAAAGCCCAATCTGATGGAGGAAATTCCATATTTGAGATTCCTTTTTTCCTGGGTATAGCTGGGCTTACATGAAGTTGACAAAAATTAACCAGCACAACAGGAAAGTAAAATATGACCCAACTATCTCGCTTCAATAAAAATCAGCTTAGAGAAGAGATACCTTCATTGCCATGTTTGTTGTGGTGATATTCACAATAGCCAACATAAGGAACTAGGTCAGATACCATCCACAAATAAATGAATAAAGAAAATGTGGTATAAGTACACACTGAACTGTTATTCCACAATAAGAAGAAATGATTCGGATAAACAAGTTTTACATGTTTTCTCTCATATGTGAAATTGGAATTTAAAAAATTATATATGCATATATGGAATTAAAGTAGAAGTGGGACTATGAAGAGGGCAGGAAGGAGATGTGATGGGGCATAAACATGAGCAAAGAACATGACATGCATGCATGAACATGCCATCAGGAAGCCAATTGTTTTTGAGATTCATTTAAAAATTAAGGAAAAAGGTGAGTCATAAACATATATACACACTGAAGAGGATTGTTTTTTTTTAGTATTGTTACACAGGTGTGTGTGTGTATGTGTGAGTGTGTGCAACAATGCTAATCAAGGAGCAGGTCATGAAGTTGAGAGGGAGGAGTTAGAAAGGGGAGGGGGTTGGGGTGATGTAAATACAGTGTGTATGAAATTGTCAAAAATGATTTTTTAATTAAGAAAAAAAAATATGGGACTGGAAAGATATCTTGGCAGTTAAGAGCACTGGCTGCCCTTGCAGAAGACCTGGGTTTGGTTCCCAGCACCTACATGGTGACTGAAAACCATTCGTAACTCAAGTTCCAGGGGATCCAAAGCCATCTTTGGACTTCTGCAGAGATTGCACAACACAGATGCAAATACATTCTCATATGCATAAAATTAGACTAATACATAAAAAATTTTTAAAAGAAAGAAAAATATGGGAGCCCAAGAGTTTTACATAAAACACACACACACATATGCACACACATACACACACATGTACACACACATACAAACACATAAAAACAGAATAGCAGCTCTGTTTCTGTGGTAGAACATTAAGATAGAAAGATAGATAGATGATGATAGACAAATAGATATTAACACTTACTGAAAAAAATTGACATTCTCAATTGTGGAGCTTGCTATGCAAGTCCATAATCCATAAGGCAGGCCATCCGGAAGGGCAGATGGGAAACTCCCAAGCAAAGGCTGACACAGCAATCTTCATGTGGAATTTGATATTTATCAGGCACACAATTTTGTTTTTAAGTCTCTCAACTGATTAACTGATGTGTACCAACACTTTCTAAGACCGACTCCTTTGCTATTTTTTTTTAAAAAAAATGTATCAGACAGGGGGAATGGATGAGGGTGCTGACAACACAATGGACAGTGACAGGGATGGCAGAGTATGGAGCCTCTAGTGGGAGAGGAAGGCTGT
>NW_008334861.1:1559216-1569767 GCF_000622305.1 Nannospalax galili | reverse complement strand
TAATTATATTAATTCAACTGTAAACCTAAAAATTTACAGCCAATTTTGAAAATGATGCATCCTACCTCAGGAAACCGTTATTGAATATGTCAATTGTGTTGTAATGATATGCTTCTTCTAAGTATGTTGTTATTAAATAAATCATTTTTTTAAAAAAATGTATTTATTTACTTTTTATCATTTTATGTGTATGAGTGAATTACCTGCATGCATGTAAGTGCACCCGTGTCATGCAATGCCCCCAGAGGTCAGAAGAGGGCATCATATTCCCCTGGATCTGGAGTTAGAGTTAGCCACCATATGGGTGCTGGGAATCAAACCCAGGTCCTCTGCAAGAGCAGCCAGCGCTCTTAACTGCAGAGCCATCTCTCCAGCCCTATCCTTTACTTCTATTTTATTGACTATAAATATTAACCACAGCTACAAAATACTTGCACAAGAATACAAAGATGGGTGTTTGAACACTTACTTGTAAAGTCCAATCCGCCTAAGTTGATACAACAAACCAGCCATTTATCACAGGCACGAAGGATAAGGATATGAAGGAACTCTGAATCATAAACATAGACTGAGCCGCAGACCCTGTGACTGCAGTCATAAGCAAGGTAGACAATAATCCTTGTGCTTCTGGAGCTGTCAAGCAAAGATAGAAAAACACGTTTCTTGAAGTTATCCCATTAGGTCTTAGGGCCTTCTATAGCTCCACTGCACTGTGAGCTTAGTGTAGCTCCAGAGTTGAATCCACACATGATTTGGTATTGAATTCCCTTACCAGGGGCTTATACAGGACCCAGCAGCTAGAAGATGCCTAGTAAATGTGGCTTGTAATGAAATGAAATGATTTGGGACATGACAGAAAGGTGCCTTGCAACAAGCACATGCACAGAAAGTATCTTATCCAGCACCCCCTTCTCAACCATGAAACCTTGACTAGGGAAGAGCCTCAGCAATCATTGTGGTACATTCCATTCCTTTGACTTAAAATGTCCCATTTCCCTCAACACTGTCTTCCTTGCCTGCTTTGGGAGCTTGCTGCAGCTGTTTCTTCATAATCAGACACACCCCAAATGCTCCTCCACCCTCTGGACTCCAGCCTATGATGTGTGGCCAGAGAAAGTGTGGGCCTGGTTTGGGAATTTCACCTTGGAGACTGCAAGAGTCCATCTGGCCTAGGTTCAATCTTTGGGAAGTCAATGTACTTTGTACATATCTCAAAAAGCAGCATAGGAAGGCTGCAGAACATTAATCAAAAAAGGCAACTCATATGAAAACATGAGTGGTCTTTATGAAATCTGGGGAAAGTGTGTAAGACGCCACTTTCATAGAGAGCAAGAATCTGAGGTCTAAGACAAGCATAAAGCAAACTATACTCTCAGTTGATAAATTAAGCCAGAGTAGAGGCAGGGCAGCCTTTCCCAAGCAAGAGCAGAAGCACAATGGCTTATCATCTCTGGGCCAATAGCAACGTCTAGAGAAATAGTCCTGGCAACACAGCCAGTCGAAGTCTAGTGCTAGTGGTCAAGCAGGAGATAACAAACAGCAATGAGATTAGATATAGACGATCTCTGACTTAACAATGGTTGGACTTCTCCTTTATGTCGGTGTAAACACACCATGCATTTAGTAGAAGCTGTCCTTCCACTGCTGAACTTAGATCTTGTCTTTGGTTGATAATAAGTACAATGCTGGGCAATGGGAAGAAACCACAGCTCCCAGTCAGCTGCATCATCTCAAAAGAAAAAAGGACACTGGATAGTGTACTAATCTGCTAAACTGTGATGATAGATGTCTCCAAATGTACTTTCGGTTTTCAACTTACAGTGGGTTGACTGGGACGTAATACCATTGAGAGACAGGGAACAACAACAGTAAGGTACTATTTTAGGTACAGGACATGGCTGCAATGCAGAAAGTGTGACTTTGTGTTTTACAAAGGTATAACTTGTGACAGAGTCAGTCCAGCATTCATAGATCGAGAGGAACTGATGCTGACTGAGGCAGGCTTGAGACTAGTGTCTGTGTTTTTAACCCACCTCCAAGATGATCAGTGAGTAGATCTGAGAAGCAGTGCATCAGTTGTATAGAATGGCCCACATCTCAAACAAGAGTTACAAGTGCAGCCTCAACATTCCTGTACCCATGGAACGACTCCTTAAAACCTTCAGGGCTGAAGAGCACCTTCATCCCTATTACAGAGGTTTAGAACTGCTTCAATAAGTGGCAGTGACCACCCACTTGGTCTCACAAGGTGACTAATTCAGGGTGACGTTCTGATGTCTCTATCTTCATTTTGTGCCTACCTCATATACTTTAAACGTGACTCCAATCTGACTCTGCATAGGCATGTTCATCACTGAGGAGTGTTTATCTATGTAACATCCTCATCCTTCTTCAAGACTGAAGGCACAAGATTAGTCTTTGTTCCTGTCACCTTGGGTTCCAGGAACAGCAAAGCCTTACAGGACAGACCAGCCTGAAATGAGGCAATAATCGTGAGGAGGTGGCTGTATCCTAGATCATAGGCATCCATATTATGACAGCCTGATTCCTCTCCAACCAAGACTGCAAGACTAACTTCTAATAGGACCATCTTGTAGAAGCAGAGTTGACACAATGATCTGACTGACCACACCTGGACCACGACTGCTTAATCATGTGTACTTCTTGCTCCTGCTTCACTTCTTCCTCTGTTTAAACCTAATCTCAGTGGCCATACCCTAAAGATGGACCTTGGCTCACTGGACTCCTTTGCTTCTCTTCCCAAGTTGCCACATTGATCAGATTTCCTCTCTCTGGTTCTCATCACTGATCATCTCTTTAGTTGGCATACTGGGATTGGTAGGCAAGGCTAGTCTCTTAGGACTCCTACAGCCAGGGTTTTGCTCTAAAATTTTGATAACATTCTGAGGTAGTGGCTCTGACCTAAGAAAAAGGTGTTTACTCAGATAGGACAAGGAGGTATCTAGGTCCCAGTGAGAATACCCCTGGGCTCTGTTGGGATCCTAGTGTAACCTGAGCGCAAGTTATCCCTGATAATCAGACAGAGGCCCTCTATAGACTCTCAGTCTCTCTTCACAACATATTAGTGAGTCCTCCTGCACGTGCCACCTCTGACTGCAACAGCTCCTGAAAGAATGGACAGTCTTATCGTTTGCTTACTGAACGTCGTTACTGATGACATTATGTCCCTTTCTTTCTGCCATGTACTCTGTTGGAAAGGAGAAAGACTTGATCTATTGCGATTCAATTGGTTCATCTTGCCCTAGAACTGCTTTCACTCTGCACAGGAAACCAGCCTCTTAGACTTTGCATCACTTGGCACATGGTATCCAGCTATACTTGATGACCTTCCTTGAAAATGCCTCTAGGTTTTCAGTTCTGCCTCTGCAAAGCACCTCACTGTGCAGCTCCCTCTGCCCTGTCCATCCCTATGATGACTGGGCAGTGGCAAGTATCTGTGCTTTGCAGCATGAGGTATTACTTTCTCTGAACAATCTCAGAGAAAGGTGGTGACAAGGAGCAAGGACAAGGACTCATGAAAAGTGAGGTTAAGTTTCGTCTTCCTTACTAATCATTATATATATCTGGGATGCCTTAACTCTCTCTGAGCCTCAATATCCTCATCTATCAAGTGGGCCTTCACTAAGATTTATAGTCCATCTCCCAAAATCAGGTTGAAATTTAATTACCACTGTAATGCCATTCGGAGGTGAAACCATTAAGTGCTGACTATATCATGAGGGCTCTACCATCACCAATGAATTAATACCCTTATCAATGCAGTAAATTATCAGGATGGATTGTTTAAAAAATGAGTACAGATCCAGATGTGACGATGCACATCTATAATTGCAGTACTAAGAAAGCTGTAGCAAGAGTTCAAGGCTAAACTCAACTGTGTAGTGAGACTCTGTCTCAAAGAAAAACCAGTTTATTAATTATTTTGAAATTAATTGGCTGTACTCTTTCCTACTTGATATTTGCACACAGTCTATGGGATGCTTTCCATTACATAAGGACATAACACGACATCCTACACCCGATGCCAAAACCTTGACTCGGCCTTCCCAACTTCCAAAAGTATGACAATTATTTTTCTTTGTAAATTACACTAATGATAGCATAGCCAAAGAAAATGTACTGAAGCAGTATGCATAACTCAGTACGTTTTTGTGTATCTTAAAATGAATCAAGGGATGGAAAGGAAGTCTATGATGGCTAATATACTAGCTCCTTTGAAAGAGTACCTCTCTCCCTTCTCAGGGCTTGAAGGAGAAGGGGGATTCCTATTCTGTTTCTGAGTCAATGCCAATGTCTTGAGCTTGGTTATAAAGAAATGAAGAACTGTGAAACTGCCAACTTGATTGAACAGAAGAGCCAGAAGGAAAAGGAAAGTAATAGAATATAGTCTAATATGTATTGAAATATATTTTTCTAATATATGCATATATTTACCACTAATGAACTTAGAAAGGAAGAGTTTTCTTTAAATAAATTGTTCTTTAAAAAGTGGCTAGCCTCTAGTCTTGCCACATACATAAACACCGATTTCTCATAGATTCAAAGACTAAGTGTGAAAGATTAAAACATAAAGCTATTGAAAAATATAACAATTTGTGACATCACAGAGGACAAGGATCACACTGAAACTAAAGTTTCTAAGTCATAAGGCTTGGTCAAAATTATGGAATTTGTTCACTAAATATAACATAAAAAATTAAAAGTTAAATAATAGAGGTGAAGTATTTGCATGATACTTAAAACCAACAAAGAATACAGAAGTCTAAATGTGTGTATCTGCGTGTGTGTGAGAGAGAGAGACTTTGCAAAAGTAATATATGTGACAATAAACCCAGTAGCCAATGAACATCCTCAACTCACTATTAGTTAAGGAAATGTAAAGTAACACAAAATACACTCTGTCTGAATCCGTTTGCGAGTGTGAGAAAGATGGATGGTATTACGTGTGAGTAAAGGAAAGGTAAGAACTCCCTTTCCTTACCTTCTGTGTAGACCTATAAACTGCTGGCATGTCTTACAGAACAACCTAGTGGTACTCCGTGAGTTAAATATGCATGTGGCCTGATCCAGTAAGCCTGTATCTTGGAGTCTATCTTAGCACAGGCCCATCAGAACATACTCAGAATGACTGTTGCAGCACTCTATGAAAACTGGCAACAGACCTTTCTATCCCCAGCAGAATGACTGGGCTAAGCAGCATTTTTTTAAGTAAGTAGGTATATGTGGAACATGGACTGATCTCAAAATTAAAGTGCTGATTTTTTTTTAAAGTAAGAAGCAGAACAAGATTTATAGCACAATAACCTTTATGCAAATTAAAAACACATACCCAAAGCAACACTATTGTTTTATGAGAACACATACATATTCAGCAACTAATCTCAAATGCATTATAGTGGGTACCTATGGAGGAAGCAAAGGGTGTGGGGACCTGGGCAACACAGGGAGAAAAAAATCAGATGGCAGGGGCTTCGTCCAAACTATGAGTAATACTAGCAGTCAGCTTTGAAAGAGGTGAATGGAATTAATTCAACTTTGCACCTCAAGTTAGCAAATAAATTTCAATAATAAATATTTTATTAAAGGAAGTAAAAGTAAAGGGAATGGGGAGGATAGTATTTCTCTTTGAAATGCTAATTTTTCTAGAATTATAAAATCATGATGGTTAGATAATTTTTGAAATTTTTAAAGATTAAAATATTGTCGGGTGTGGTGGCACATGCCTGTAGTCCCAGCACTTGGGACACAAAGGCAGGCGAATCTCTGTGAGTTCAAGGCCAGCCTGGTCTACATAGTGAGTTCTAGGCCACCTGGGGCTACAGGGAAACCCTGTTTCAAAAAGATCAAAAAATAAAATAAAATAAGGATTAAAATATTACTTATGTATATGTGTGTGTGCATTCCACATATTTGCAGGTGCCCACAGAGGCCAGAAGAGAGCATCAGATCTCCTGGAGCTGAAATTTCAGGCAACTGTGACATGAGTGCTGAGAACTGAACTCAAGTCATCAGGAAAAACAGCAAGAGTTCTTAACTGCTGAGATGTCTCTCCAGCCCTGATATTTTATTTGAAGCAGAGTTTTCCTATGTAGCCCAGGCTGTCTCAGAAGTCTCAGTGTAACCCATTACAACTCACAGAACCCCTCCTTTCTCAGCCTTCTGAATGTTAAAATTACAGATACGTTTTAACACATCCAGGTTTACATAATGTTTTGAATATACTAAATGGCACTGAAATGTGCATTTTAAAGTAGTTCAAATGGTAAATTTCACATTATGTGGAGTGTACCTCAACCTCCGGGTAGGCTGACTAGACTCTACTGGATGAACTTGCACCAAAGGACATCTTGGTAGAAATGCTTGACTGGATAGGACTTAACATGCATGGCAGAATGTATGAGGTCACGGTGAGGGTATGGATAGGGGAAAGGGTCTAAGTTTTATTTAAGAACTGTTGTACGAAATGTACAAAAGCTCAGTAAAAAAAAAATAAAAATAAATAAAATAAAGGAAAAGAGGGGCTGATAAGTCTGGACCCCTTGGCGCTCAGCCTGTTCCCCTGCTGTCTTCAATCCTCAGGGTAAATCTGTCCCTGGACTATTGGCCCTTGAAGCCAACTTTCCCACTGCAGCACAGTTACCTCTTGGTAGGACAGCAGTACTCAAAGGTGAGGTCAGGAGGTCTTCTTGTTAGCTCCACATCTTCCCATCTCCCTGGTAGCTAATTCTGGACCTGTTTACCTCACAGACACATCATGACGATTGAGTGGGCTGATGGATGAAAAAGAGCTCAACGCTTGACAAAGCACAGCGCAGTTTGAAGGATTACTGGGGATATTTATGACCAAGCTGAATTGCTCACAAGGCAATTTTATCTCCCTTATTCCTTTTCTGACATGGCAGCCAATTTCCATTTCAGTGACTTGGGATTTTAAGGAGACAATATTGCAATCTTTCCCTTCTTCCCCAGCGCTTGCCAAAAAATTGTTCATCTTTCCTGATGTCAACTTAAAACAACTGAGAGCCAGGAAGTATAGGGAGGTGATAAATGACTCCTCAGAGGTTACTTTGCCCCCAGAGCCCAAGGTTGACAGCACATGAGTGCAGAGTCCTTTCCATGCATCAACCAAATTGCATGCCAAGGGTCCTTCATCCTCAACCTGCACACAGGTGTCTTCAGAAGGGCTAGCTCTGACAAGCTTCCAAGCTATAAGACAAGTAGTGGAGGGATCTGGATATGTGTCAGAGGAGCTATCAGTAACTCTGTCTTTTGTTCAAGGCCCCTTCAGTCATCTAGTTGATGCACCTAAGTTTTAGGATGCTTAGGATACAGTTCTCCGCTAGATCTTGGTGTTCAAGTCCTTTGGTCACGGTATATAGCCAAGGCTAGAGTCAGTACTTTTTACATTCCGATAAATGTACATTTTGTGCCTTTAAGCCAGATCATTCTATACAGCCTACTGAATGTAATCCTTGACACAGACTCCTGTTTTCACAGAAAGACTATTCACCACTTCTCTATTTTCTGTCTATGTTGCTGGAAAAAGATAATCATTGTTAAAATCATTTGTGTTCGTGCATGCACATGCACTCATAAATGCACCCATTTGGGTGCATGCACATTTGTGTGCATGTGTGTGTTTGTGTGTATGTGTGTGTATGTGTGTCTGAAAGTCAAAAGTCAACATTAGTAGTATTTTTCAATTGCTCTCGATCATATTTTTGGGGTCATTCAGCTAGACTGAATGACCAAGTCCGAGGGATCCTCCTGTGTCCACCTACCAGCATTAGGATTACAGGCCTGCACTACCACACCTGGCTTTTGCATGAGTGTTTGGGACTCCAAACTCAGGTCTTCATGCTTGTGCAACAAACACTTAACTGACTGGGTCATCTCTCTGGACCTTAAAACCAGAATTTTTGTGTGTGTGTCTCCTCTGCATTAAAATGTTGTGTGTGGACAGCCTAACAACACAGATCCCTGCGGTTGGCTTTCAAGGCTGTCTTAGTTTCTTTTCTGTTACTATAAGTAAATACTCTGACAAAGCAACTTAAAGGAGAAAGAGTTTATTATACCTTATAATTCCAGGTTACAGCCCATCATGATGGAAAGTCAAGATGTCAGGAGCTTCTATGTCCAGGATCTGGAGCTCATGATGAAATTAGCTCGGCACCAAAGGACTTGTGTAACCTGATCCCTCCAACTCTGCCACCTGAACCACACATAGATAATCTCCCAGGCTAGTTCCAATCCATACCCACAGGTCTCCCTGGTAAATATTCCACGGTCCTACTATCTCCTATACCCTGGAGTCTCCATTGCACTAGAGACTTCACAACATCACACAATGACTCTCAGGGCCTGTATTGGTTATTTTTCTACAAATGTGATAAAACACCATGACCAAAAGCAACTTATGGAAGAAAGGGTTTATTTTGGCTTACAGTCCATTATGGTGGAAAGGGCATGGCACCAGGCAGGCATGGTGACAAGCAGGAGCAAGAAGATAGCTAATCACACTTTTCCCCACACACAGGAAGCAGAGACAGAGTGCTGGAAGTGGAGTGAGGCTATAAGTCTCCAAACCCACCTCCAGTGACTTACTTCCCACAGCAACGCTGCACTTTCTAAAGGTTCAATAACCTCCAGAAACAGCACAACCAACAGGCCACCAAGTGTTCAGATACATAAGCCTGTGGGGGGAGGGCATTTCTCATCCAAATCATGACAATGCCTCTGTACAGATTGCATGATCTCAACAACATTCCATGATCCTGTCAAACTTGCATCTTTCTGTCTTCAAAACTAGTACCACGTGGGTAACATGACCAAGTTCTATTGTGAGCTTGGAATGGAGTCTGGCACCCCTGGAGCACAGCTGCATCAGTTCCCATATGCTCACCCCAGGGGAACATTTTCTTAAGTAGTTTCTTGTAAGGAACAAAGAATCCCATTCAGTTTAAGCTTTCTTCCTTTAAATAAATTTGGATCTTTATGAGGTGGAGCCTCTAATGGACGGGGTTGTACTTTCAGGACAACTTTCCTATTGTCCCAGTGCAGCACAAGATATTTTTCTTCAGTGGCGTTGACCTCTTTAATAATTACACCTGGATTCTCAGCACCAACCTTAATGCGCATCTGTCTTGAAATCCCCCCTGCCAATCAAACTAGTCCAGTATCTTTAAATTCATCTTCACTCAAGTTCACTTGATGCTGGCAGAATAAATTAGGATTCTTGGCTAAAATACTGCATCAATGGCCTGTAGCTCAGTTCCTGATAGAGAACTTATTCCTTCTCCTGAAACCTCATAAGCTGGGCCTCTACTGTCCATGTTTCTCTTAGTATTACTGTCTTCCAAACTCCCCAAACATTGACCCATTTCAGGCTCTACTTTCAACATTCAACAGTTTTTCTAACTTAGAGTTTCATACTCTTCCACTTTCTAGCCACAGAACAGTTCCAATAGCCTAAGAACTCCATAGTCAGATTTAGCACAGTGATGAACTGACTTCTCAGTATCAGACATCAATTTCTATATTAGTTTCTTTGACTGTTGATGTGACAAAATAATCTGACAGGGGCTGGAGAAATGGCTCAGTGATTATGAGCACCAACTGACTCTTGCAGAGGACTCAGGTTCGAATCCCAGCACCCATATGGCAGTTAACAACTGTCTGTAACTCCAGTTCCAGGGAATCTGAAGCCCTCTTCTGACGTCCTTGGGCATTTCACACACAGGTGCACTTACACATATGCAGAAAGCACACTCATACACATAAAATAAAAATAAATAAAATATTAAAAATACTCAAACCAAAAAATAAAGCTTAAAGGAGAATTGTTTTATTTTAGTCACAGTGGCAAATGCTTGATCACATTTCATCTACAATCAAGAGCAGAGAGAAATAAATGTATGCATGCTGGTGCTCAACTCACTTTCTACACTCTTACATAATCCAAGACCCTCTGCCTAAGGAATACTGTTATCCACGGTAGGTGAGTCTTCTCACTCCAATTACTATAATCAAGATACTCCCCCCAAAGGCATGCTGAGAGGCCTATCTAACAGAATATTATATTAAGCTCCAGATGCTGGACACGGAACTGCAGGATTTAGTGTTTGCCATGCTGGATTTCTGGTTTTGCTACACCCTCATAGTTGTTACTATGCCTTAGTCCTTTCTTTTTGGAGTAAGAATGTTTATTCTGAGGTTGGGGTGATGTCTCAGTGGTTAAGAGCACTAGCTACTCTTTCAGAGGACCCTGGTTTGGTTCCCAGCACCCACAGAGAAGCTAGCAACCATTAGTAACTCCAATTCCAGAGGGTCTGAAACCCTCTTCTGGCTTCTATGGCATTGCATGCACAAGGGCACATACGTGCAGGCAAAATAGTCATACATGTAAAAAAAGGAATTAATTTTTAAATTAAAAAATGAATGCTTGCTATGTGCTAGTGTATGCTGAAATGTAACGTTTTTTAATATTATAGGAGTTATAGTTAAGAGACTTAGAACTTTTTTTCCATTTAA
>NW_008334861.1:1558308-1559188 GCF_000622305.1 Nannospalax galili | reverse complement strand
TACTTAGAAGAAGCATTTCATTACATCAGCATTGACATATTCAATAACAGTTTTCTGAGCTAGGCTGCACCTCTTACAAAATTGGCTGTACATTTTTAGGTTTACAGTTGAATTATTACGGTTATACAATATTGTACTCAGTATAAAACCTATAAGACATAAAATTAAATGAGGTTTTAAACTTTGAAAAGGATCTCCATTTCATTATTAAAATACACAGTTTCATACAGAAAAATTCATATTCAATGTTTACACATGTGTTTCTAATCTCGATATATCTCATTATTACTAGTGACAGTCGGTTACTTTCTGAGCTCCTTGGCATCTGAGCATAGATATAAAGTCATCAGGTAGAGTTCGATGGTAATGTTTTTCACATCTACTAATTATTATTGTTTTTAATAGTTCTTTTTTTAAATTTTTAATAACTACTTGATTAGAAGAAGCATTTCACTACAGATTTAACATATTCAATAACACACTCCAGAGCAAGAGTACATCTCTTTCACAAGTGGGTGCAAGTTGGTAGGTTCACAGTTGAGTTAATACAGTTATACAATATTGAACTCAGTATAAGCCCTGTACAACATAAATTGGATGAGTTTTTTAACCTTTAAAAAAGATCTCCATTCCATTTTAGAATATATTGTTCCTTGCAGAAAGACTCATTGTTTTTGCTACTAACACTGAGATGTTGACACGTGCATCTCTAATCTGTATGCATCTGATTATTATTAGTCATAATCGGTTGCACTTGGACCCTTAGCGCCTGTGTACGTCTATGAAGTCATCGGGTGGATTTCAGTGGTAATGTTTATCACCTCTACTAATTAGCATGACGTAAATTTCCATGCTTCCTCCTCAAATATAATACATTTTT
>NW_008334861.1:1555252-1558124 GCF_000622305.1 Nannospalax galili | reverse complement strand
GCCTTTATTTTAGGAAGGTCAGCTGTTCCTCATCTAGCAGTAATCATTTGTCAATATTCCTTTGGCTAACATTGGGGTCTTCTGTTTATTTTCCCAGTTCTATGCTGGGTTACTCTCTGGGAGTCCCTTTGGCCAACCTGGCCAACAACTCAAAAGAAGGTATCTCCTATCTAGCATTGTTGCTTCTTATGTAGCCTTTAGCTAAACATATGGACTCTTAAAAACTTATATTGGCCCCTTTAATCTTTGGTTATACTTTCATTTTGGTGTTTAAGGCCATACAGTTGGCCTAGATAAACCAATTTATTTTACTCTTAAGGTCATTTGAGGATCGGTTCCTCAGGGGTCTCATGGGCTTGGGAGGAGCCCCTGGCTCCTTTCTTTTTACCAGTTCTGCCTATGTGAAGATAAGTCAAAGGTCCTGCTCAACCATGGTTGGCTTTGCTTGGAAGCATGGAGGAAGTGATTCCTCTGTGTTGACCCTCAATTTTGTTGACTGGACACTGGTTCAAGTCCACCTGGAGTCTCCTCGGCCTCCTTGATCAAGAGGACAGGTAACCCACCACAACCACAAGACATTTTGAGAGATGCTCATAGTCCCCTGGAACTAGTCAACCTAGGAGGGCAAGGAGCAAAAACTGTCCTTTATGTCCCTCTTACCAAATTAGTATAGGCCTCAAAGTATGTCTGTAAACATCAAAGAAGGTTAGTTCCATCAGTCTGATATCTTTAATTATTGTGTGTCATATAGATAAATCTTGGGCAAAGATCAATTGTTCTCAGATAAACCTTACCTAGACATATACTTCTTGATCTGCTATGTATAATTTGTCAGTAGGTTGTTGGAATAATGTGGTTCCCTCTTGTTTTCAAAACTAGCTAGGCATTATTTATCTCTCTCATTGACTCACGCCTCCACCATAGTTTTCCCACTTAAGGTGTCCCCATTCCCCCTTTCTCCCTTAATAATACCCTTCTCCTATGGTCCTACCTCTCTTGAGCTCCTTATTTCCCTTTATCCCCTAGGTTCCCTGTATACCTTTCCCTCCCCGCTCCCTTAAACTAACCCAATCTTTATCCATATCTCTCTTATTAAGGCCTGTTTCCTACTGTTCTTCTCTTTCAGGTTCTTTCTTTTCTTTATCTCCCCGTTTCCTTTCCATTATCCTGGTTCCTGTAGTTATGTCTGGATACATGCTTATCAGGGTTTGGTTCTAGGATTCACATATGAGGGAGAGCATATGTCGATATTTTTCTGCCACTCGTCAGTTGAGGGACACTTAGGTTGCTTCCATCTCTTAGCTATTGTGAAAAGGGCAGCAACAAACATGGATGTACAAGTGTCTCTGCAATAGGATGAGTTCTTTGGGTATATGCCAAGGAGTGGCAAAACTGGGTCAAATGGTATATTCATTTGTAGTTTTTTAAGAGTTCTCCACACTGTTTTCCATAGGGGTTGAACAAGTTTGCAGCCCCACCAGCAGTGGATGAGTCGTCCCCTTTCCCGACATCCTCTCTAACATTTGGTATCATTTGTTTTCTTTATCTTAGCCATTCTGACTGGGGTAAGATGAAATCTTCAAGTGGTTTTAATTTGCATTTCCCTAATTATTAGTGATGTTGAACATCTTTTAAGATGTTTCATAGCCATCTTTACTTCTTTTGAGAACTCTCTGTTCAACTCCTCAGCCCATCTTTTAATCGGGTTGCTTCTTGTCTTGACTCTCTGTTTTTTGAGTTCGTTATATATTCTGGATATTAAATCTCTGTCGCATGTGTTGCTGGTAAAGATTTTCTCCCATTCTCTGGGTTTTCTGATCGCTTCCCTGGTTGCCTCCTTTGATGTACAGAAGCTTTTTAGTTTAATGAGGTCCCATTTGTTGATTCTTGCCCTTGTTTCCTGAGCAATTGATGTCCGGTTTAGAAAATACTTTCCTACACCTATATCTTGTAGGTTTTTCCCAATGGTTTCTTCTAACAGTTTCAGAGTTTCAGGCTTTACATTGAGGGCTTTGATCCATTTGGAATTGACTTTTGTGCATGATGAAACATAGGGGTTTAGTTTCATTCTTCTACAGGTACAGATCCAGTTTTGCTGGCACCATTTGCTGAACATGCTGTCTTTCCTCCAGTGAATATTCTTGGCCCCTTTGTCAAATATCAGGTGGCTGAAATTGCATTTGCTCATATTTGTGTCTTCAATTTTGTTCCATTGATCTATGGGTCCATTTTTGTGCCAGTACCATGTTGTTTTTATAACTATAGCTCTGTAATACAGCTTAAAATCTGGTATAGTAATCCCCCGCTGCATTACTCTTAGTGCTCAGGGTTGTTTTGGCTATCCAAGGTCTTTTGTGCTTCCATATGAATCTTAGGATGTTTTTTTTTCAAATTTAGTGCAAAATGTCATGGGGATTTTGAATGGCATTTCATTGAATCTATAAATGACTCTTGGTAGGATGGTCATTTTAGCAATATTAATTCTTCCAATCCATGAGCATGGGAGGTCCTTCCATTTTCGGATGTCTTCCTCAATATATTTCTTTAATGATTTAAAATTTTCATTGTAAAACTCTTTAATGTCTTTGTTCAGGTTTATTCCAAGATATTTTCTTTTTTTTTTTTTGCAGCTATTCTGAAGGGGAGTGTTTCCACGTGCTCTTTCCCTGATTACTTGTTATTGGTATATAGAAAGGCTATAGACTTTTGTTGGTTAATTTTGTAACCTGCCACTTTACTGAATGTGTTAATAATTTCTAGGAGTTTGCGTGTGGAATTTTTGGCGTCCCTTAGATATATTATCATATCATCTGCAAAAAGGGATAATTTGAGCTCTTCTTTTCCAATTATTACTCCTTTAATTTCCTTCTCT
>NW_008334861.1:1553184-1553432 GCF_000622305.1 Nannospalax galili | reverse complement strand
ATATGGTATTGTTTAATTCAGATGTCTCTCTGTTAAGTCTCTGCCCCATTGTCCTATCTAATGGAGACAATGGGGTCCCCTCCTATTAATGAGTTGGGATTAATCTGGGTCTTAAAGTCCTGTAGTATTGTTTTTATGAAGTTGGGTGCCCCAGAGTTTGGTGAATATATGTTCATGATTGTAATATCTTCTTGATTGATTGTTCCTTTGATCAAAATGAAATAGCCCTCTTTGTCTTTTCTGGTTAG
>NW_008334861.1:1552706-1553091 GCF_000622305.1 Nannospalax galili | reverse complement strand
TGTCCTTGAAAGTGAGATGGGTTTCTTGCAGACAACAAAAAGATGGGCTTTGTTTCTTAATCCATTCACCTAGTCTGTGTCTTTGACTAGGGAGTTCAGTCCATTGATATTTAAAGTTACTAATGAAGAAGAGTATTGAATCCTGTCATTTTTATTTCTATTTACATTTGCAATGTAGCTGTACTTTTCGACAGTTATACCTTCATTGAATTTCTTTGCTTCCAGAACTCTCTAAAGGGCTGGTTTTGTGGACGTGAATTCCTTCGGCCGATTTATGTCATGGAAGATTTTTCTTTCCCCTCAACTATAATATACATTTTGCCTGGGTATAGTATTCTGGGTTGGTATCTGTGGTCATTTAAAACTGGGAATACTTTGGTCCAGA
>NW_008334861.1:1545194-1551897 GCF_000622305.1 Nannospalax galili | reverse complement strand
ATCAGATGCTCTCAGGCTTTCTCCTAAGGTCTGAATCCCTCCAGGATAGATCTTGGCCTCAGGAGTTTGGGTGTTGGACTGGCCTGGCAGCTGGGCCCAGGAAAGATGCTGGTCTAGGGCAGCTGGTGGCCGTGCCACCCAGAGATGCAAAGGAAGATGGGGGCAGGAAGTGGCTCCAAGGGCCCCTGGGGACTGCACTGAGGAGCTGGGTTGGTCTGGATGCAAAGGACCAGGAAGAGGAAAGGTCAGCCCTGGTGTCAAGGAAAGAGGCTGGCAGGTTGTGCAGACCCAGGGCAGCAGAAGGAGGTGAGGGTGGGGCCAGGCCCAGAGTCTCCCTGGGGACCTGAGAAGGAACTGAGTTGCTCTGGATGCACAGGATCAGGAAGAAGCAGTGGTGGTTCCCCAGTTGTCTGGGGTGCCAAGACAAAGAATGGGACAGGGCCCAGGCTAGGAGAAGAGACCGGCAGGGGAGATGGGAGGGTGATTTAGTCTCGGGGAGTCAAGGCGCGGAGGGTCCAATCGACTTACCCTGGAGAGAGAAGCCTGTGGATGGGAGAGAGGCCTGTGGGTCCTGCAGGCCCAGGAAGCAGAGTGAGACTTTGAACTTTTAAACTGTTACTATTGTTGAAGACTTTTAAAGTTGGATTGTTGTAGGAGTAAGTGAGGCCTGAACAACCTGCACATGGATGCTGCAAACGCGCCAAAAACATCCGGCTGAGGCAAACCTGTGTTCTGCCAAAAGACATAGAGATGGCTGATGCGAAAATGGCCTGATACAGAGAGCCAAGGAGGAACAGACACGACCTATCAATGGACCAATGGGACACCGGGGGGGGGGATATAAGGGAGACCCATATCCTCAATAAACGAGTCTGCAGCTGCTCGCACTGCCTGCTTCTCACCTGACTCCCAGAGTCTGCGTCGTGACTCTGCACTGACTATACCCCGACCCGGAGGGCCCCAAGACACCTGCAACATATTGTAATCTAAATTATGAAATAATATGAGACTTAGAGACAAATGGTTGAAGGTTATGACTTAAAAGTGTTGTGTTTCAGTGTTAAGTTGGAAAGGAGTGGAGTTACGGTGATTAATGTTAATTCTCCTGTTGACAATTTAGAATCACCTGGAAGGCCTGTAGGGATTATCTTTATTTTATAATTGTTGCGAGCAAACCTGCCTACTTTAGGTAGGACAATTCCCTGAGTAAGATCCAAAATGTATGAAAATGGAGAACGTGACCTGAATACAAGCATGTATGCTTTCATCACTGTCTTTTGACTGTGAATGTAATTTAACCAGTTACTTCAAGCACCTGCTGTCTTGACTTCTGCACCATGATGAGCTGTACCTTGAACTGTGAACTAAAATAAACTCTTTCTGCCTTAAGTGTTTTTGACAAAGTATTTTATCACATCATCAAGAAAAGAAACTAAGACAGACCCCATGGCCAGGTTGGGAGGAGAAAGGCTGGGTATTAGAGTGAGCAGAGGCAAAGAATGAAGCAACTAGAAATAAAGAGGGGGGCAGGGTCCTCAGGCCTTAGTGACACAGGAAGAGACAATAGAGGTGATAGCTGAGGATGGTCTGAAAGCTAATCTTCATTGTCACTTGACTGGATTTTGAATTACCTAGGAGATTTGTGAGGCATAGCTTTGGTTGTGTCTATGAGGACGTTTTTCAAGAGAATAAGTGAGGAAGAAAGGATCACCCTGAATGTGGGGAGCACTAACCTGTAAACCAGGGACCTGGACAAAATATAAGTTATAAAAGGAGAAAGTCAGATGCATGCTGGTACTCCTTTTTCCTCTGCTTCCTGTCATGTCATGACATGAGATACTATGCTCTCTTATTGGTCTAGCTCCTCTGAAGCCACAAGCCAAAATAATCTTTATTTCTTTAAAGATTTTATGTGAGGTATTTTGTCAAAGCAACAGCAATGTAACTAATATAGATGGCTAGACATTATAGAAAGACAGGGTGGAAGGATGTCTGTGAAAGGAAATTCCAGCAGGGAGAAATGGGTCATCATTCCCAAGGCCTTCATAGAAAATTAGCATATAAATGTTGTCCATAACAGATAGGAGTGTCCATCCAGAGCAATTGCTAATAATGAAGCATAGTATCTCCCTTTAAAATTGTCAGATCTGGCATCAGCACCACTGGGCCTGTGTTGTGGGGCAATTTCTTCCAAGATAAAACCTTCAGCCTTGGACTGAAGCAGGTTAAGACAGGATGTTCTAAAAGGAGGTAAACAACATGACATTCTCAAAGGAAGCAAATAACCCAATAGCTTCAGGAAGTCCTTGAAATTGACCAAGTTCACTCAGGCCTTCCCTCCCTAAATACCTATAAGCAGTAACAACCACTGAGAAATACTCTCTGACAAGCCAAGCTGCTTAGAAGACTCAGACAAAATGAGCTGCACATATGAACCCATACTGCTTGTGACAGCATGCACAAGAGGTGTGCAAGTCCAAACCAGACAAAAACCAGCATGGATGTGGGAGGTGGACAAGAAGCCTTAGCCCTAGCTGAGGCTATTACCAACTGATAGCTGCTGGGAAACGGAGTGCCAGTCTTCTTTAATGTTGTGATGGCTGGTAGGTTGCCAAGACTTCAAGAAATAGACCCAAACCTAAGAGTATTTGGGAAACATAAATTAGACTTGGTAGGCCATTGAAAAATAAGAATGAGAATAGAGGACATGTAGTAGGCCGAGGGGGAGATGGACAGTGAGTCTGAATATGATCAAAATACATTGTATGAAATTCTCAAAGAGTCAACCAAAAATATTTTTTTAAAAAAAATCAAAGGATAACAGGTAAAGGAAATGATTTGTAGGAGGAGGGCTAAGAAATAGAGAAAGGAAGAAGAATACAATAGCAATTAATAAACATGTGGGATACTTGAGGAAGAAGGAAAAGGAGGCAAAGCTGAAAAGTGTGTCATAGGGAAAGAAAAGAGCAGAAGAGTCTAGAGAGAGGGGTGAAAGCAGTTGAGACATATTTTGGAGGAGAAAGAGACAATGAGGAAGGAGAACTGGCAGGAAGAGAGGCAAAGTAACGGGACCCATGAAATGTGGGATACTTGAGGAAGAAGGAAAAGGAGGCAAAGCTGAAAAGTGTGTCATAGGGAAAGAAAAGAGCAGAAGAAGAGTCTAGAGAGAGGGGTGAAAGCAGTTGAGACATATTTTGGAGGAGAAAGAGACAATGAGGAAGGAGAACTGGCAGGAAGAGAGGCAAAGTAACGGGACCCATGAACAGTGGAGAGGAGAGCAGAAGAAAGCTCTGAAGAAAGGGGAAAAGCAGCAGCCAAGGTTAGGTGGACGCCTTCTAGTGGTCACTATACCTCAGGTAGTGACTGGAACTCAAGTGTTGGGGATGAACAACCACCTAACCTTTTAAAGATCTGTTATTTCCAGGGGATATTTGGCAGATGTAACAAAAAATATATTTGAGAAAAGAAAACCTTTGAATACCACGCTGGACCACAAATAAAAGAATGAAACTAGCTCCTCTTCTTTCCCTCTATGAAAAGTCAACTGCAAATGGACAAAAGACCATAATGTAAAACCTGAAACTCTGAAAGTGTTAGAGAAAAGGGTAGGGAAAACACTCACGATGTAGTTGTAGGTAAAGACTTTCAGTATAGGACTCCGGTTACTCAGGAAATAACGTCAAGAGTTAACAAATGGAACCTTGGAAAATTAAAACACTTCTGTACAGGCAAGGAAGCAGCTGATGGAATGAAAAGGCACTGGAAGAAAATCTTTGCTAGCTACATATCTCACAGAGGATTACTATCCAGAATAGAAGAAAGAACCAAAACAACAACAAAAAAAACCCTAAACATCAAAGAAACAAGCAACCCTGTTACAAATGGGTTAAGGGACTGAACAGAGTGCTCTCTAAAGAGAAAAGAAAAATGGCCAATAAATTTATTTTTGAAACAGGGTCTCCCTGTAGTCCCAGCTGGCCTGGAACTCACTATGGAGACCAGGCTGGCCTCTATCTTATGGAGATTTTCCTGTGTCTGCTTCCCCAATGCTAGGATTAAAGGTGTGCATCACCATGCCCAGGCCTCAATAATATTTTTATTTTTAAATATTTCATTTATTATTTTTAGTTTGTGTGTATGAGTATATTGCCTGCATGTATGTGAGTGCACCTATGTCATACAATGCCCATGGAGCTCAGAAGAGGGTGTCAGATTCCCCTGGAACTGGAG
Organism: Nannospalax galili; assembly: GCF_000622305.1. NCBI lineage: Eukaryota > Metazoa > Chordata > Mammalia > Rodentia > Spalacidae > Nannospalax > Nannospalax galili. Next base: position 1,547,667 of record NW_008334861.1, on the reverse strand, counting down.
TTAAGGATGGCTCATAGCCACCATGTGGGTGCTGGGAATTGAACCTGAGTCCTCTCCAAGAACAGCCAGTGTTCTTAACCACTGAGCCATCTCTCCAGCCCCAACAAACATTTTAAAAAGTGTTCAAACTCCTTATAGTAATTAGAGAAATGCAAGTTTAAACTACTTTGGGATTCCATCACACTCCAACAAGAATGGATATCAACAAGGAAACAACAAGCAAGCAATGCTGAGCTAAAAGGAGTCTTTATTCACTCTTGGTGGGAGTACGAACTGCTGTGGCCATGAAGAAAATGAATGTGAAGATTCCTCAAAAGGCTGGAAATAGATCAACTACATGATCCAATTATACCACACACACACAAACACACACAGACACAGACACACACACACACACGTATATATGATAAAAGTAGAATGGGACTTTGTGGGCTGAGATGAAGCCTAAAGGATGAACAAGAGGAGGTGAGGATGGGGGAAACTGCATCTTTCCTCTCATACATGGAATCTAGATTTAAATATATATGTGTTTGCATGTATATATATATATTATATTATATATGTATAAATGACACAAAAGCAGAAGAGAGTCTATTTAGGGGAGGAAGGGAACCAGTGGGAAGAGGAGAGGGGGAAAGAGGGCAATAGTGTGGCTAACATGGGCAAAGCACAAATGTATATATATATAGAGAGAGAGAGAGAGAGACAGAGACAGAGAGAGAGACAGAGAGACAGAGACAGAAGTGAAGAAAGGATCAAACAAGCAAGTCTTTTGTATACTAACTTAAATTTTAATTTAAAATATTTCATTAAGTATAAAAATATTTGCCTTTTGCTTATGTATATATTTACGTTAGTGATTCTGTCCTTGGTGTGCACACAGGTTGGTGTGTTTTGATCTCAATGATGACCACATATTTTCAGACTCTGTACATAATTTACTGAAAATTATTGACAGAAAAACAGAGTTCAGTATCAATCATATCTAATATTATGTGCCAGGTCAGTCATTGGTTAAAAACAAAATATTCAAATTATGATTAAAAATACCTAATGTGAAAAAATAACCTGTTGGTCTTTCTCCCAGGAAGCACTGGGGTGTTTCCCGAAACAGAGTGAAACCAGCACACTGCATGACCTGCCAAAACCCTTTGTGCTCCAAAAGCCCGCCTCTTTACATGTCACCCAGCAGAGAACTGGCTGTTTGGTTTTGACCTGGCTTGAGAGATTACTAATCCTTTTTAGCACTCAGTAGTCTCTGACCATGAGCCACCAGGATAGAAACCCAGGTGTCCCCTTTCCTACTGTTATCTTTCCTCTGTCCCTCCCTTCTTTCTTTCTCTTCTTTCCTTACTTTCATCTTCTCCATCCCTCTTTCTTCACTCAGAGCTGACCACAGCATTATCTGTTCTCCATACCCCATAGCCCCAGATCCACACAGAAACCAACTAGGATCCAGGAGTGTGTGTGTTTTCCAGTTCCTTTCCAGGGCCCCTAGTGCAAAGGAGTAGATTTTCTTTGATCTAAAGTGTCTTCACCAACCATAAAAAGCATGCTCTGAAAATCACAGGCAAAGTATGGAAATCACTATTGACATTTCTCAAAAACAAAAAATTAAAAATAGAACTGCCATATGAACCAATCATATATTCTAAGGTCTACATGCCTCACCACAGAGCTACTTGAACACCTAGGTTCATTGTTCTATAGTAGCTAGGAAAGGGAATCAGACTAGATGTCCATCAACTGATAGAAAAGAAGAATATGATACACAGACAAGGGAATTTTATTCAGGTATGAAGAAAAACAAATCACAAAATTTGCAAGTGTATGAATGGAACTGGAAAATACTGTATTAAGTAAGGCAATTCAAACTCAGAAAAACAAACATCACATGTTATCACATCATATGTAGATCCTAGCTTTGTTTGAATCTGTGTGTGTGTGTGTGTGTGTGTGTGTGTGTGTGTCTATGTGTGATGAAAGTATAAAAACAACCACATGAGGGAATAAAGAGGTGTTGAGGAAGGGTGTGTGGATGTTAGCACACATGCAACATAAAATCAGGAAAGACTTGGGTTGGAAGCATTCCAGGAGGAATAGAGGAATGGGGAAGAAGTGGGACAAGTTTAATGAAAACAAAAATATGTTTGAAAACACTATAATGAAACAATAAATATTTTTTAAGTTAATTTTTTAAAGTGGATCTATTTTTTAATCACAGGCAAGTATATTAACAAGTGAATAAGATTTTTACAGCATTCAAAAATGATTCAATACTTGGCATGTGCTGGTGGGGTTGCAAACTGGTTCAGCCCCTATGGAAGGCAGTGTGGAGAACTCTTAGAAAACTACAAATGAACCTACCATTTGACCCAGTTATACCACTCCTTGGCATATACCCAAAGAACTCGTCCTGTTGCAGAGACACTTGTACATCCATGTTTGTTGCTGCTCTTTTCACAATAGCTAA